>NC_042296.1:9337949-9350449 GCF_901000725.2 Takifugu rubripes | reverse complement strand
TTTTGTCGTGATTTGGTGAAAGTCTTGTAAAAGTGTGATGATATTTCCAGTAGGACAGAAAGAGCTTGTTCAACATGGTTGGACAATGGAGGACGCAGGGGACACCAGTGTTGCAGCTGGTGAGGTGGAGACGCTCAAGGAGGGCTGAGCGAGCGTATAGCTATTAACATAACGTTCATACTAAGAGGACTCTGTGCATCCCAGGCTGGTAGCATTGACATATATAACGGTGTCCTGCATAGAGCCCAAAATCTGCCGCCAAATCTCTTCTCAAGAGGAAGCTGAGCCGGTCAGACCTCATCAGTGCACCGCCATTATCGATAAAGGTGTGCAGCAACACATTTGATTTATATGGACAACGCAGGACGCCTTTCCTATTGCACCCGCGCTGAGCATCGATCCAGCCCCTGCTGGCCAAAGGGTGGTACTGCACATATGGTGTCAGTCGCCTGCTTCCATGGTGAAATAAATAAATGGTTGAGGCTAACACAAGTGGACTCTCCTCTCCTCTCCTCTCCTCTCCTCTCCTCTCCTCTCCTCTCCTCTCCTCTCCTCTCCTCTCCTCTCCTCTCCTCTCCTCGCCTCTCCCTCTCCTCTCCTCTCCTGTCCTGTCCTCTCCTCTCCTCTCCTCTCCTCTCCTCTCCTCTCCTGTCCTCTCCTCTCCCCACCTCTCCCCTCCCACCTCTCCTCTCCTCTCCTCCTCTCCTCTTCCCTCCCCTCCTCTCCTCTCCTCTCCTGTCCTCTCCTCCTCTCCTCTCCTCTCCTCTCCTCTTCCCTCCTCTCCTCTCCTCTCCTCTCCTCTCCTCTCCTCTCCTCTCCTCTCCTCTCCTCTCCTCTCCTCTCCGCTCTCTCCTCTCCTCTCCTGTCCTGTCCTCTCCTCTTCCTCTCCTCTCCTCTCTCTCCTCTCCTCTCCTCTCCTCTCCTCTCCTCTCCTCTCCTCTCCTCCTCTCCTCCTCTCCTCTCCTCCTCTCCTCTCCTCCTCTCCTGTCCTCCTCTCCTCTGCTCTCCTCTCCTCTCCTCTCCTCTCCTCTCCTCTCCTCTCCTCTCCTCTCCTCCTCTCCTTCCCTCCCTCCCCTCCTCCTCCTCTCCTCTCCTCTCCTCTCCTCTCCTCTCCTCTCCTCTCCTCTCCCTCCTCTCCTCTCCTCTCCCTCCCCTCCCCCCCTCTCCCCCCCTCCCCTCCCCTCCCCACCTCTCTCTCCTGTCCTCTCCTCCTCCCTCTCCTCTCCTCTCCTCTCCTCTCCTCTCCTCTTCCCTCCCCACCTCTCCTCCTCTCCTCTCCTCTCCTCTTCTGTCCTCTCCTCCTCTCCTCTCCTCTCCTCTCCTCTCCTCTCCTCCCCTCTCCTCTCCTCTCCTCTCCTCTCCCTCCTCTCCTCCTCCTCTCCTCTCCTCTCCTCTCCTCCCTCCCTCCCCCCTCTCCTCTCCTCTCCTCTCCTCTCCTCTCCTCCTCCTCCTCTCCTCTCCTCTCCTCCCCTCTCCTCCTCCCCCTCTCCTCCTCTCCTCTCCTCTCCTCTCCTCTCCTCTCCTCTCCTCTCCCTCCTCCTCCTCTCCCCTCCTCTCCTCTCCTCTCCTCTCCTCTCCTCCTCTCCCTCCTCTCCTCTCCTCTCCTCTCCTCTCCTCTCCTCCTCTCTCCTCTCCTCTCCCTCTCCTCTCCTCTCCTCTCTCTCCCCCTCCTCTCTCCTCCTCTCCTCTCCTCTCCTCTCCTCTCCTCTCCTCTCCTCTCCTCTCCTCTCCTCTCCTCTCCTCCTCCTCTCCTCTCCTATCTTAGCCCACCATACTCAGCTTTAGCTGTGATTTAAGTGAACACTGGGGCCCTCGCCGTTAGGCGGCGGTGTTTCCCTCTCTATGAAAAGCAACAATAAACGAAGAAGAAAGGCCACAGCATCGCCTGACGTGTGGAAGATACAATCTGTCTACTCTGCTTCACATCAAGAGGCTTTTGCGACGTTTTATCAAGAATATAATTTCATATTTAAAACAGCAGGATGCCGAAAAAAAACACCGACGAAGTGGAGTGGGTGGATAACGAGGTCGCCCCGTCATCTGGTAGGACAATATTCCTGTTTTGAGACCTGGTTAGAGTTAGGGTCATAATAATAGAGGAAGGTCGTGTTAATATTTATACCAAGGAATAATAATTCATAATTAGTTCTTTCGTTTTTGTCTTTTGTCTTTTTTTTTTTACATCAGAGTGCGTTCCACAAAGTGATACACTGGCTAAAACATACAACATTAACCGCTTGTAATATTACTACTGTGGTGTTACAATATTGTATTTAAGCAACTGACTTATTACTAGTTCATGAAACTATTACTTGTGAAACTTTGCTGGATTTTATGGGACGCAGAAACGTGCGAAAATCAGGCTGAGGCCGATTGATCTTTTAAGGGTGTCCTTTTAGAGAGAAACGTCAGGAAATATCAGATTGTTCTGTTCAGATCACTTGTTTGTCGGTGAATTCGCTTCAGAATTTCACGTTAAACGTTCTTTGGCGCATGGTAAAGTATGTCCCGCTCTTCTTCTGTGCGCCTGTTGTCAACAATATAGTAGTGAAGTACCGCCATCTACAGGTGAGGAGGGGGTACTGGGACTCTTTGCTGGGATACTAAATGATACAGTAATTGGTACAAAAGTATTTGTTGGTAATAAAAGCCTCCTGTATGGCGCAGCTAGTCACATGTGGTTCCTGGGTGTTTTTTGGATCTGTCAGGTCAGGTAATTGGCTGGACCATTCATTTTCCAGTCCAGCTGGGTTTCCTTGGCTGTGTGTTAGGGATCCTTGTTTTGCTCAAATGTCCAGCCTCATCATCTTCTTGGTAGATGGAGGTGCCGTTTGGGTTCACCAGTGAGTGTCTAATTCCAGGTCTGGTAACGGAATTCTCTTAGCTCCACAGTCCTGCTATCTTGGTGGTAATTGGAAAATGAAAGATCTCAAATCTAGACTTCAGGTGCACATTGATGGACCACATATGAGCATGAAACCAGTTGTCAATACAGATTTGGCAAGCCTGTGTTACCCACAAAGTTTTGTTTTTTATGTATACAGGGAATATTGGCGTACAGACCCTGGATCTCAATAAATTAAATATTTTGTTGGAATCTGATCTGAACTGAACTCTTTAGTTAATGTGACTTTTTGGGAACAGAACCTGAGGTGCAGCTCCAGTGGTGGGGCAGCTGTTTACTTGTGTTGTTACCCTGCTTTCAGCCGCCGCCTGCTCTTCCTCCTCTCCCCCTCTTCCCCTGCTCTTCCTCCTCCTCTCCCCTCTCTTCCTGCTCTTCCTCTTCATTATCTTCCTACTTTTCCTCCTCCACCTTCCCCCATTCTTCCTCCTCTCCTCTCCTCCTTTCCTCTTTCTCCCCCCTCTTCCCACCTATTCCTCTGCTTCCTCATCCTATCCTCCTCTTCATCCTCTTCCCCTATTCTTCCTCATCATCTTCCTCCTTGTCATCTCTACAGTGTTCCTCCTCTTCATCTTCCTCCTCCTCCTCCACCCCTCTCCTCTGTGGGTGGCTCACTGCTTCATTGTGTAGACATGTTTTTAGTATCACGGTTGGCGTCTCCTCTGTGAGCTGGTTGATCACAGTAATAACCACAGTGGGAATTCTTCAAAGGGTGCTTATGTCTGCCTGTGTTAAGTGATGAATTACCCATAAATGTTGATGTGAAACTTTGAATTCTTTTGCTTTTTCTTTTGTGTCAGACAAGTGGGCCATTTGAAACATACCTGGCATGTTTTGACGGCTTACCTGATGATCACCGATCCAGATGTATGGGTCAACTTTAATTTTTTTTAAAATGGGTCAACCTGAAAAGGCTTTGTACAGTATTAACCTAACAGATGTATATCGCCACCTAGTGTTGAAGCGAAGGAAACCTTCCGCCCTTCTCTGTCGCATGTAAACTGGGACAAGTTTGTTGTCTAATTTTGAGAGTAGCTGCAGTAGGTTGCACGTGTGACAGTGTCCATCAGCTGATACACAGGTGTCAGTACCCGCGAGCCTCGAAACCCGTCTGGCGTTTCAAACAGGTTACCTACCTGTCTGACACAGAAGAAACAAATATTATTGGAATGTTCTGCTTTCTTTTTCCCAACAGAAAAAATGGTGAAAAAGGGAAGAAGAGATAAAAAGGGCAAAAAAAGTGTGAGTAGTTACAATAGTACGTTTGAATATTTTGCCAGCTATTAATTTTGTGATCAAATGCTTTTATTGTTCCATGATGGGATTTCACTGTGGGAATGTGTGTTTCCAGTTCTTCGAAGAACTTGCCACAGAGACGGACCCCGGAAAGCCAACTGAGGTGAAAGATCCACAAGGAAAACAGGTAATCTACTTTCTGACGGCTTTGAAGCGACTGGAGGCTCATTTTCCATCACCTCTTTGAGCTTCAGAAGAATATGTGCTTAAAACTTACATTAAAAAATCTAAACAGCAAAATGCTGTCAGTTCCAACGAATAATAAGTGGAAATTGTGTGGTGTGTGTGTGTGTGTGTGGGGGGGTGTGTGTGTGCCCGTGCTCTCATCCACTCCTGGAAGACTCAGGGTGGTGGCTTAATATTCTTATTTTCCCACATCAGAAAAAGAAGAAAGAGCGTCGGAAAGGGAAGAACGAAGACGCTGATGAGGATGAGGATGACGAAGACCACATGCTGAGACTCCAAAAGCTTTCATTGCAAGCAAGTGATGAGGAAGATGAGTCAGGTGGGACATTCAGGGTTTACACTCAGTTTCTTCTCAAAACTCTTGTCTCAGTGATGAATTTGATGTTTTCCCCACAGTGGCCATCCCCAACAAAGGAAGCAAGAAAAAGGTGTGGAGCGCTTTGCTGCCTCCTTCGGGTGCTTTCCTGCCTCACATTTGTAAAACGTGTCCGTCTTTCAGGTTCAAAACAAGTTTGCGGCACTCATCCAGAACCAGAGTGACGGGGAGGAGGCAGACCTGCCAGAGCCAAAGGTGTGGTGGCGAGAGGAGATGATCGATCAGGATCAGAGAGATCAGGATCTGCTCAAACACTGATGCCTATCACTAACATCTGGAAGGAGTCACATCCACTGTTTGTGCTTGTGTGTCTTGCTTTTACAGGAGGACAAAAAGGATGTGAAAAGGGGTGCTCATAAGTCCAAAAAACCATCGGTAGGCCTGTTTCCCTCCACTATATTTCCTTAAAATGCAGGTTGGCGGCAGAGATCATTTTACTGATGACAAGGGAGTAGAAGAAGGTTAAATTTGGATGTTTACCCTGCAGTTAAATCAATTTCTTTTTAAGAAATCAGTAAAAAGTGAAGCTGAATTGGTCTCTAAGGAGAATTCCTTAGAGGGTGATAATATCAGGGCCGAGATCTGCAAGTGTGCGAACATATTTAAATGTATTTATTTCAGCTCTGTCCACTGAAATGTTGGTGTTCTATTAGCTGAATAAACTTTCCTTTTTTCTTTGATAGAAAGAAAAATCTGAGTCCGTACAGTGACGAAGACAGAAAGATGATGATGAGGATGGTGATATCATGATGGTCTGCATTTTCCTTCGTAAACAGGACTCCTCTTTCTTTTTTCTGAATGATTTTGTGACCTTCTCTTTCTTTCTGACTGAAACGAAAAGAGCGCTGAGGATGCTATTGCTGAACAAGCCAAGAAGGAGGAAGAAGATCCATTTCATAACCTCAGCAAAAAGAAAAAAGAAGAAAAAGAAACAGGTAAATACTCTAAAAAATTGAGGAGTGCAGCGGACCTCACACACGAGGATTGTTTAAATCTCAAGAGATATTTTTATTGAAAAAATCAGGCTTTAACAGTTTTGATGGCGTAGCACATACGTAAAGATTCTGTCCCCCCGCCCATCTGGAATCTGCACCTCCGAACCAGAAACCTCATGTGACCTAATAAAAAGGAAGAAGAAAATGGTAAAAAAAACCCACCAGGCAACATGGGAGAGGACAGGTTTGGGACTGTTTTTAAAGTCAGTGTTGTTCTTGCCTTCTGAGCCTCCTGACTGGCCCCATTCGGTTCCTCCTCACAGTTGACCGAGTCCTGACTCGTGAAGACTGTTGGTGGTTAATTTAAAGTACGAGCTGATTACCCAGATAAATTCACTCTCAACACAACTCGGAGCACAGGATGCCGTCGGTGGTCTGGAGGGGGAAGATCGGGACAAATAGAGCCTGATTACCGGTGTGAGGAGGGTTTTAAACAGACATTTTAGCTCAGAGAACGGGGTGTCCCCGTGGTCCAAAGGTTGTTAGTTCATTTCTATCCAGTTCCAGTCCATCTGGAACATCAAACAGGGTAGAGAAACTGTAAAATATGCAAATCTTGACAGTCAAGTCAAGTAAATGATTGGTTATTCCTGATGAGCATGTGGCACCCCAGTGTTAAAGCTTCTGGGGGCACCAGAGAAATCCAGTCCATGTCCCCTTCACCTTTGCCAGCAGTAGGGCCTGAAAGCCGTGGTAACATCGTGGCTGTGGCCCCTACGTGTGCACTCGGCTTCTGTTCAGGGGCACAACGGGTCCCATTATCCTGGAACCCATTGTCCTGTCCTAACCCTCCCTCACAATACCGCTAGCTAGCAACTTTCAGGTGGCTGTTGGAGGGACACTCTGTGTGCTGTTGTGGTGTGATGACGTGGACTCGGGACATTTCAGACCCAAATCGCGTCACTTCCTTTCTTCGATCTCTGGGAAATGCAAAGGTTCAGGAAGAAATGATGCAGACAGTTTCTCCAGAAGAGGAACCTGCTCCCAAATGCTGCTGTTCTGGGTCTAGTCGGAGGATGCTGTGGATCGGTGCCCACTGTTGCTCGTGTCTCTTTCCTCACAGATGGAGTATGAGCGGCAGCTCGCCAGCGTTCGTGCTCAGAATGCTCTGGAAGGAGATTTCTCCATTTCTCAAGCCGAGTTATCCTCCCGACAGGCCATGTTGGAGAATGCCTCCGATATTAAGGTACACATCCCAGGATGCTGTTTACGTCAACATTTGATGAATGTGATAAATGCAGAACTCAGATAAATCTGTAGGTTTCTGGAGTCAGGTCAATGCACCCTCAACAGTCTAATTCTAGAAACTGAAGTGATGTCATGAAAGCTGAGCATTTTAGATTTGACCCACCTTTAGCATGATAATGCATTCGTCATTGTAAAGTAAGTTACATTTGTGTTTTTTAGCTGGAAAGATTCAGCATATCTGCTCATGGCAAGGAGCTTTTTGTCAATGCTGACCTTCTGATTGTCGCAGGAAGAAGATACGGTTTAGTTGGACCTAATGGGTATGTTTCTTTTAACCAATAAGATGAAAGTTTCGTTAATTAATAAATGCATGTGTGAGTGATGGGGAGTTTTTGGAGACTACTGGGATTAATGATCATATCCCCACATACACTCACTGGCCACTTTATGAGGGCACCATATGGAAACATTCCTCAGAGTTTCTGCTCCATGTTGACGTGAGAGCATCACTCAGAGTCTCCTGTTCCACCACATCCCAGAGCTGCTCTACTGGACAGATCTGGGGACTGTGAAGGCCCCTGGAGGACAGTCAGCTCACCCTCATGGTCCAGAAACCAGTTTGAGATAATCTGATCTTGGTGACGGGGTGCAGCAGCCTGCTGGAAGTAGCCATCAGGAGATGGTCCAATGTGGTCCTACAGAGATGGAGATGGCCAGCAACAATCCTCAGGAAGGCTGCAGTGTGTCAATGATGCTCAGCTGCTACTGAGGGGCCCAAAACGGGCCAAGATGATGTTCCCCCATCATTGCACCAGAACAGGATGGATCCATGCTGTTGCATTGTTTACACCATTTTCTGAGCCAATCATCTCATCTTCTCCAATGTGATGCTGGTTTGAACTTCAGCAGGTTGTTTTGACCACATCTACGAGCCTAAATGAGTTGAATTGCAACTATGTATCTGATTAGCTCTTTGTGTTACCATGAAACTGAACAGGTGAGATGATGAAGCAGCTGGGGGGGGGGTATTCAAAGGGCTCATTTAGGCACTGTGGGGTGATAAATGTGGGTCTCCATCTTGACTAATGATGCAGCCAAAGAGACTAATAAATATCATCCATTTCCTCTGATATAACTGACAACCCCATCTGACCTTAAAGGTGAAAGTGGACTGAAAGCTTTCAGCCTGATCTGCTCGCTGGTGCTCGAGATCTTTGGCACCATTACTGTAACCACTGAGGCCTCATTAGAGACCCAGCTGAGTCAATCTCCTCATCCTGGGTTTGCATTAGGGTCATCAGCCTGTCTTTGCACTCATAGATTAATAAAGTAATATATTGTGCCCCTGTTCTTTGTACTGTTGGTTGTGTTTTCAGCAAAGGAAAGACAACATTACTGAAACACATAGCCAACAGAGCCCTGAGCATCCCCCCCCAACATCGATGTTCTCCTGTGTGAGCAGGGTGAGTGAGCTCTGAAGGCATTTCTCTGCCTATGCTCTGGTCACACGCTGCCTCTGACGAGTGCATGTGTTTGTTAGAGGTGGTTGCTGATGACACCCCAGCTGTGCAGGCTGTTCTGAAGGCAGACACACGCCGGCTGAAGCTTCTGGAGGACGAGAGACGGCTCCAGGCCCGTCTAGACAAAGGAGAGGACAATGTTTCTGAGGAGCTGGAGAAGGTGCGTATCTTGGTGTTCTTGAAGTAATTCCTGGGACTCAAACCTTTCCAGTTTTTATTAAAAGAAGCACATCCGGCACAATCCGGTCAGGTCGGCTTGTCCCATAGAAACAGACGACCAGTTTTTCACAGGTAGACTGCAGCCATGTTCTCACACACAGCATCAGCTTGATTGGCCATTTATGGCGACAAAACTAACATTGGTTTCATTCTTCTCTGGAAAAGGGGTCCAATTTATTTCAAGAACACATCTAAAAATAACAAGATTCACCCAAAGTCAACAATATACCGCTGCGAAACAGTGCTGTACAGGATAGAATTCTATACATGTTGGCCACTTATGGTTCACCCTGGCTCTGGAAATAGCTCTTTGTTTCTATTTTCAAGGTTTATGAAGAGCTGGCAGCAATTGGAGCTGCAGCTGCTGAGGCAAAAGCAAGAAGGATCTTAGCTGGTCTATCTTTTACCCCTGAGATGCAGAACCGACCCACTAAAAGGTTCTCTGGAGGCTGGAGAATGAGGGTCTCTCTCGCCAGGTACAAAAAGGAATATTCCACCAATGATTTTGGCCTGACACGTGCACATCTTTTCATTAAAGCTTGTCTTTTATATCCACAGAGCCTTGTTTATGGAACCCACTTTACTCATGCTGGATGAACCAACCAACCACTTGGACCTGAATGCTGTGATCTGGCTCAACAAGTACGACCCATCTTTATCTGACTTTAGAAACGAGCTCTTAGGATTGGACTGCAATGTGATTGGGATGTGAAGTGTGCCCATCAATAGGTACACAATCATGTCATTCTCCTCGCTGTGGAATTAGGATGATGGTCATTTGGTAATATAACAGCTGTGGTGGTAAAATTAACAAGATATCACTGCTGGACATCACGTCTGACAGCTGCGTTTCTCTACAATAGACCGCCTCCCTCCCGGTAGCCATGGAAACACTGTTTCCACATATAGTGTGTCCCACTAGCCTCTGTGCCTCTCAGGTGTCATCAGGAGGATCCCTGTGAGGTCCCTCACTGATATCTTCTCCTCCGTTGCGTTCGGCCTGATAGTCACACACATATTTGTGCACGCGAGTGTTCGCGTTTAGCCACTGGAACTCATTTGACTGTATCTGGCTGACCTCTGTAAGCATAGTAGAAGACTGCCCAGTCTAATCTACCTCATTTGCTTCTTTTCCACCTTTGAATTGGTTTACTTGACCTGTTGACCGGTGGCATTCTGTTATCTGGGGGAGATCACCTTCTAAGGAAGCACACTATCCACACATTCATCTTCATCTGTGAAAAGTAGAGAGGAACTCAAACCAGAACCCCTCCATCCCCTGACTCTACCCAGAAATCCTAAAAAAATAAACAGAACCTGTGACAGAAGTCGGCCCTGCTGGAGTCCAGCATGCAACGGGAACAGGTCTGACATCTGCCAGCGATGCGGACCAAGCTCCTGCTCCGGAACAGCACTTAGCAGAGGGATGTGGTCAGATGCCTCCTCCAAGTCCTCAAAAGACATGTGGACTGGTTCTGCGAACCACTAGAAAGCAGATTAATGGTTAAATGGGGAGAAATCCAGGGGGTTTCTGATTCCTCCTGATCTGGATCTGTTAAAGATCATGACGCTGTTTACGTCCGAGTAATCTGAACCCACCTCAAAGTTGTGACCTGCTGCTTGTTGCTTTTCCTGGTGATGCTACATAGTGAGGAGCAGAATACACATTTCATTTGCAAAGTGAGGACATTTGGCCTGATACAAACGTGTATCTCATATTGCAGCTTCTGATATGCATCTTAGATTGAGAATGAGCCACGTCACAGCTGCTTGTCTCCTCTCCTCCTCCTCCTCTCAGCTACCTTCAAGGCTGGAAGAAGACGTTGCTCATAGTTTCTCATGACCAAAGCTTCCTGGATGAAGTGTGTACTGACATCATCCATTTGGACAACCAGAAGCTGTACTATTACAGGGGAAACTACTGTAAGTACTTTTCAGGTGGACACGGTTCCTCTGCCATTAGAATGGACCAGTGTTAATGTTGTCTAATCTATAATCTAAACAAACAGGCGACGTTGCATTTACTCTCTTTCACATTTGTTTCTTTGTTTGAAGTGACGTTCAAGAAGATGTATGTTCAGAAGCAAAAAGAAATGCAGAAACAATATGACAAGCAGGAGAAAAAGCTTAAAGACCTGAAGGCTGGTGGCAAGTCCACAAAACAGGCTGTGAGATTCACACACACTCACACACACAGACACACACAAAAGTTTCTATTTTGTCTTAAAACATATCCTGACTCTCCCAGTTCTGACTGAACACTGCTGGGGGTTGGGCTGCAGTTTGCAGATGATACTGGGAACACTGGCCACAGATTTCAGCTCTTTATATGGTTGTTTCCCTCTATAGGAAACAGAGAGTAAAATATGCAACTTGGGGAAAAGAATGTGGGCAAATTCAAAACACACACATTCATTTAACCCTTGTGTGAATCAAATATTTACTTGTGTGTGTTGACATGGCAACATAATTTGTTTCCATTCAGGAGAAGCAAACTAAGGATGCTCTAACCAGAAAGCAGCAGAAGGGGAGGAAAAAAGGCCAGGAGGAGGAAAGCCAGGATGCCCAGGAGCTGCTGAAGAGGCCAAGAGAGTACACTGTCAAGTTTACCTTTCCCAACCCACCTCCACTCTCGCCGCCCGTACTGGGCCTCCACAGTAAGAAGCTACAGGTCTTAGAGCCACAGATACATGTGCAAACCTCACTGATTGGGTTAAAGAAACAGTATTGAGGATATGTCCTGACCACGACATCCCTATTCTGATCTCATTTTGGCTATGTTGGTCATTATTCTCATCACAGCCATCGATTGAGCCCTATTTCACCTGTTGTCATGGTTCAAAAGTGCTTTGGCTTTTACGGCAGCAGTTGTCGAGTAAAACCATGAAAAGTTTGTTTCTGCCTATGCTTCCTGTCCAGGTGTTGACTTTGACTACGACAGGCAGAAGCCTCTTTTCAAAAATGTGGACTTTGGCATCGATATGGAGTCTAGAAGTGAGTGTGTCCCTTTAAAATTCCATCATCAGCGCCTGAAGTAAACAGGGGGCCCTAACTGAGCAGCGTTTGAGGGCCCCTTGTATCAGACTTTAGCAGACAATGGTTCATCTTTGCAGTGTTTATTAGCATGATTGACTAGCATGCTAACGTAACCATTTCCCAAGTTCTGTTGTTTCATACCCTCTCACTGGATTTTTCTGTGATAATAATAATAATAATGGTGATGATGATGATGATGATGAAGAGCGAAACAGAAATAATGTAGCACCTGCCACAAATCAGTCCCACTTTGTCTCTGTCCTCTAGTTTGCATAGTTGGACCAAATGGAGTTGGCAAGAGCACCTTACTGCTGCTGCTGACTGGGAAATTAAATCCTGTGAGTGTGAAGAGATTTCAAAAGAACATTAACGCCTCCTGATGTTTCTTTTATTGACTGGATCTTTCTTTTTAGACCAAAGGAGAGATGCGAAAAAATCACCGTCTGGTGAGTAGCACACAAATGTTGCTTGGGGGATAAATCCAGACCAGTGGGAGGAGTCGATAAAGGCTGGGGGGGGGTGCTCTATGCATTTGGAGTGCAGCACAAGAGAGAGTTGGTTTACTAAAGGCAGCTGCTCGAAAGATCGAGCAGCATCAAGCATCAGCTGACCTCCAGACGGTTTGTTCCAGATGTGGCTCAGTGGTTCAGCACATCTGCCATCAGTGGTCTGCTGAGTTTTCCCTGGAATAAGCTGCTCTTTGAGCAGAGTCGGTGTCTGGACATCAATCGTCTCAACTCTTAACGACTTTTATTGTGTCTCTGGTCCTGCTCTGCCTGCAA
>NC_042296.1:9263714-9337936 GCF_901000725.2 Takifugu rubripes | reverse complement strand
TTTCCTAACAGGCAGCTGAAGGGAGAGATCTAAATATTAACCACATGGTAATGACAATGATGGTACCGGGGGGGTGACCGACTGGTTCTGGTGTAATTCTAGTCTAGCTGTCACCTGGTGCTGTCATGGAGATGACAGGATGCAGCAGCAATGGCAGTAATTCCACCCTGGGGCTTCAGCTGGTTATTAATAAACAGCTTTTGGCTGACATTGTCCTGAGGATTAGAACATGGCCTGTCTGCAGCTGTGCACACACAGAGAAGAAGTAGTCCCAATTTGATTCATTTGAATTTGGAGCCTGATCTCCGTGATTTGAAGGATCGTATGTGTGAGGTCGATACGTCACATGAGGAAGATATTGTCCTCTTAGTCTTATGTGCTACGGTGTTTAACGATTATTTTTAATGGTGTCTGAGAGTTGTGACAGGATTCAGTGTACACATTTTTAATATAAAATTGCACCTTTAAGACCGTAAGTGTTAGGGACAGTCAATAAGGCAAGCATGTCAGAATCATTTGTAAATCTATTCTGTCTCCATGGAACAGGGAGCTCTTTCAGGTCAGAGTATTACATGAGTTTTTTGTGGATTAGGAGTTAGCTGCTCAGTTTATATGGGTTAACAAGGATAGAATTTAGAGAATGTAGCCATCCTTCATTCCCCCGCACCCTGTGTCTGATCACAGAACTCCCCTAAACAGCAATGTGTCGTAGCAAATGCCTCTCCAGCAAAGTTTCTTTGCCTAATAAATGTTTCTTTCGCTCCAAATGTCAGGATCATTAAATTGGAAGCAGTTGAAAAGTAGCTGTGGCTAGTCAGGCCTCTAGCAACACAATGAATTGAAGTGCCGACCAGCTCCACTACTGGAACCCAGGTTGAGGCACACGACAGCACATCTACCCTGAAGTGTCCATCAGATGGACCAGCTGGGGCTGAACACCTCAATTACCAGGAGCCGTTGGATTTCCTGACTGGAAAACTACAGGAACTAGACACGGTCAGCAGGAACACATCCACAATCACCACACGGACAGAATGACCTCAAAACATGACAGAGTGACCTTCAACCATGACAAAGTGACCTTTAAGCATGACAGGGTGACCTTTAAGCATGACAGGGTGACCTTTAAGCATGACAGAGTGACCTTCAACCATGGCAAAGTGACCTTTAAGCATGACAGGTGACCTTTAAGCATGACAAAGTGACCTTTAAGCATGACAAAATGACCTTTAAGCATGACATGGTGACCTTCAACCATGACAGGGTGACCTTCAACCTTGACAAAGTGACCTTTAAGCATGACAGGGTGACCTTTAAGCATGACAAAATGACCTTTAAGCATGACATGGTGACCTTCAACCATGACAGGGTGACCTTCAACCATGACAAAGTGACCTTTAAGCATGACAGGGTGACCTTTAAGCATGACAGAGTGACCTTTAAGCATGACAGAGTGACCTTCAACCATGACAAAGTGACCTTTAAGCATGACAGAGTGACCTTTAAGCATGACAGAGTGACCTTCAACCATGGCAAAGTGACCTTCAACCATGACAGAGTGACCTTTAAGCATGACAGAGTGACCTTCAACCATGACAAAGTGACCTTTAAGCATGACAGGGTGACCTTTAAGCATGACAAAGTGAACTTTAAGCATGACAGAGTGACCTTCAACTATGACAAAGTGACCTTTATGCATGACAGGGTGACCTTTAAGCATGACAGAGTGACCTTCAACTATGACAAAGTGACCTTTAAGCATGACAGGGTGACCTTTAAGCATGACAGAGTGACCTTCAACCATGGCAAAGTGACCTTCAACCATGACAAAGTGACCTTTAAGCATGACAGGGTGACCTTTAAGCATGACAGAGTTACCTTCAACTATGGCAAAGTGACCTTCAACCATGGCAAAGTGACCTTTAAGCATGACAGAGTGACCTTTAAGCATGACAAAGTGACCTTAAGCATGACAGAGTGACCTTCAACTATGGCAAAGTGACCTTTAAGCATGACAAAGTGACCTTTAAGCATGACAGGGTGACCTTTAAGCATGACAAAGTGACCTTTAAGCATGACAGGGTGACCTTTAAGCATGACAGAGTGACCTTCAACCATGACAAAGGGACCTTTAAGCATGACAGAGTGACCTTTAAGCATGACAGGGTGACCTTTAAGCATGACAGAGTGACCTTCAAACCATGGCAAAGTGACCTTCAACCATGACAAAGTGACCTTTAAGCATGCAGAGTGACCTTCAACTATGGCAAAGTGACCTTTAAGCATGACAGAGTGACCTTTAAGCATGACAGAGTGACCTTTGAGCATGGCAAAGTGACCTTTAAGCATGACAAAGCGACCTTTAAGCATGACAGAGTGACCTTCAACCACGACAAAGTGACCTTTAAGCATGACAGGGTGACCTTTAAGCATGACAGAGTGACCTTTGAGCATGGCAAAGTGACCTTTAAGCATGACAAAGCGACCTTTAAGCATGACAGAGTGACCTTCAACCACGACAAAGTGACCTTTAGAGAGAGAATCTCTTGATGATTGTGTTTTGGTGAGTTACAAATTTCCACAAAAGGAGGCAGCAGGTGTTCTGAATACTTTTGGTGTTGGCTGAATATTAGAAATAATATAAGGTATGGTAGGTGCACTGCCGAGGTACTCTTGAGCAAGACACTGAAGCCAAAAATGAATGTGCTCTGGCACCTTCTCCTACTTCCAGAACACCTTCCATGTCCAGTTCCCAACAGACAGACATCACAGACATCACCCATGATGTCACATGCTTGAATGAATTATAATTAATGATGTCATATCATATCCATTATTGCGGAAGGTCCAATGACGAAGAACCTGGGTCATGACTGGTCTCCCTGGAGGGCTTCATTACAGCAGTTGGTGAACTTCCCTCGGTTTACCGCCTGAAAGTCTTGGTGAAGCAGCGTTTAATCAACTGCATTATTTTGCTGATGCCAGCGAAGAAGATTACAGGACAGTTAGCTACTTACTACAGATGAGAAGCAGCAGGAGGCAACCACAGAGGACCCAGAGTAAAGTAACACCGTGGCGTTCTCTTCTTAGAGTCACTGGAGACGTATTCATCCTTTGAAAGGGTGCAAGTAAGGCTAATCTCATTCTAAAGCCTCGACTTCACACCTTGACAGGATTTGTTTTATTTTTTACTGGTCTGGCAGCAGTATGTTTCCTTATCATAAAAAAAAGATGGCCCGGTTCAACAGTTTAATCATATATACTGTATCATGTAACAACAGTTTGGCTTTCACAGACAAAGCTTTAGGTGAGACAGCAGTTACAATCTGAGTAGAAGTCCACACAAAACATCTGTATTTAACCATCTACTCTGCCTACATTCTCTTATTGACACTGTAATATCTGTACGAATAACTGAGGTTGGAATAAAACTTCATAATATTCAACCATCAGTAATTTAAGCCTTTGGTTAAGTGCTGTAGTTTGACAACCTAAGACAGCCAACCAATCATTCAAGTAGACATGAAAATCCTCTTATTATCAACTGAGAAGCTAAGAGAGCCGCAGAGCACACGTAGAAATGATTGTCATGCATTGAGGAATATAGAAGAAGCACAACCAACGTAGTTTCCTCAGAATTCGTGTCATGGCCTGAAGACACACGTGGAGGATCAAAGCACTTCTGAAAGCTCATGAAGATCTGAAAAACACATCAATCGCCTAAAATTAGTCCTTCATTCATCTGACCATTCATTTACAGTAGTCCCAGTACTCTAACTGCGGAGTATGGGTCCTAAAAAATAACCTTTAAACCTATTGTTCATGTTTTTCTAATGTTCTAATGGTGGATCCCTCCTAGAAATGTTGTTTATTACCTTTCTGTGAGAGGATGTTTAGCTCTCGGATGCTGTTCCATCTTCATCCTCTGATGTCATGTCTACCTCCAGATCACTATTCTCCTGGGGGGCATCTGGTTGGTGGGTAGGTTCCTAAGAGGCATGGTCAGGTAGATGAGATTCCCCAGTGCTGTTATCCATGTTGTTTCAATAAACTGAATAATGACCTTAAAGCTTCTGATGTTGTTTTAAGATGTCATTTAAGAACTGAACTGAACACTGAATTATTGCTGATTTTACAAAAGCTTTTTCTCTCCTTTAGACGGGCTCCATCTGCCCAATTGGGTTCGGTGCTCATTGCTATGGGGACCAGGGTTAATCTGAAGAAAATGCAAATAATGTGCTCACTTGAACAGTCCTTTCCTGCAGCAAGTCCTCATGTGTCGGACCTCTCGCTCCAGCTTGGCTCGGGCTTTCTCACTGTCTTTAAAGCGGTTCTCAGCGTCTCGGAGCCTCAGCAGCTCCTCCTGCAGCAGGCTGTGTTGTCTCTGCAGAAGAACCAACTCCCCAGTGGATGAACCTGCTCTAGTCTCCCTGTTTGCACCGACCTGCCCCAGACTATGACACAGTCCTGCCGCAGGCTCCTGCTCCTGCTGCAGCAGCTCTAAAATGGAGTCCTGTTTGATGACTGCAGCCTGAATAAAACCGAAATAAATCACAACTCAAAGCTTTACACAGGCTGAACTAAAATGAAACAATGGTATACTTCCTGGCTGGCAGACCTAATTCTAAAGATACTCTAAATGCACAACTCAGGATTAAACTCTTAACAGTAGGTGTGTTTTCACAGGACATCTACTCACCTGGAGTGCATGGAGGTAAACACTGAGATTCATCAGACTCTGAGAGATTTCCTGTCAAACAGACACACACACACACACACACACACATCAAACTATTATCTCACTAGTATAAGAAGGACGTGGAAGGACTTTTAGGTGGCTGTGAAATGGGTCCTGTATGTTGTATTTACTGTATTTACGCGTAAAGTCCAACATACACACACACACACACACACACACACACACAAATGCATACTCATACAGACACACACCTATATAGATATACACTGCCGATATATTGTATGTTTTTAATTGTATCTTTTAAAGAAGCTTTGCTAGCCTTTAGCTATCGAGCCCTCTGCTGTTGAACCAGGTCCTGACCAGGTACAGGACAAAGACTCACTCGATGCTGTAAGATGAAGATGAAAACCTTCCTCTGTAATTCTACAGCTGGAATCATTATGCTACTTGCCTTTGCTCCAATGAAGTCCTGGCTTCCATTCATATACAGATGCTCATAACCTGAACAGAGGAAAACAGTAGTTAATCATGGTTTCATTTCATGTCAGTAAAGCGAACAGTTTAGCGCCACCTTTGACTTTGACTAATCTCAAGTGGAAACCACAATCAAAACCATTTTTTCTTTTTTAATTAATTCGAAATAAAAATCTTTTTTCTCTCTGTATTACTGTTGAGAGAAAACTGCACCACACCGAAAAAACCAGTAGAATCACATAAAAACTCACAGATATAAGCTGATAAACTGCAGACTAAAGATAAACTGTTGTAAATGCAATATAAAAATGTAAATTATAGATTTGAATCATGCAAAAAAACATGTAAAAACATACATTAATAATCTAATAGACTGTATAATCTGGATTCACTCACGACTTTCTGCATCCATGTGGTTGTAATTGGTCTGAAAAGGGGCGGAGCCAAGAAGGAGCTCACTCAGTCTGTCCACTGTTCCAACACACACCACACACACACACACACACACACACACAAGAACATGTGAAAAACGAAAATGTTGGATTGATACAGAAAAATAAAGTCAACATTTTTGTAAAATGATTACCGGTAATGATTAATTTGGTTTTTATCCATATTATAATTAACACGAATAATAACCTGTATTTGTTGGGCAATAATTAAAATGAACATGTTATTGCTACACACACCCACACACACACACACACACACCACACACACACACACACACATACAGTTTACCTTCAGCTGTTGCATCCAGAAGGAGTTTTCCAGCTCGGGGTGCGTGGGGCACATCTGCCCTGAAGAGAGAGCGAGTGATGGGGGGCTGAAGACCCTCCTGACCACTGGTCACCTCTGCTAGCTCACAGAACAAGGTCACCCTCTCCTGCAGCAGCTCCAGCACCTCCTGGTTCTTCTGGTGGAGGTCAGCTGTAGGTGGAGGCGCACATTGAGCTGAATAGAGTCACGGCTCATCGTATGTTTGTAGTCCTTCAACAACAGCTTTACATTATGCACCAATAATATGATGGATGGATATAGATTGAAGAATTTGCTTATGTTTACTTATACTTCCTGTCAGCAGTCACGTGACATGAGATAAAACTCTTTTAGGTCACAAGTGAAATCAGAAGCAATCAGAAGTTTCCTCTCATCTTTTTCTCCTCTCTCTCTGTAGAAGTCGCTAGACTTTTTAATGATCTCTGTTCATTCTACATTGTTGCTCTTCACAACAGGTCTGGATCAATGTTCTAGAGAATATGGGATGGCTACAGTGTGCACTTGTTCAGACACACGGAGACAGCTGTGACTTACCCCTGAGTCTTCTCAGAAAGGCCTTGTGTTCTGTTTCTATCAGTGGAAATTCTTCTCTGGATGGACATCTGAACATACACAGGAGATATTAAGATTAAGATTAATATTATTTATATTGGTGAATGGCCAGAGGTGGTGCTTTGAGCACTGGACATTCCTTCTCACGCATGTGCGGGTAGAGTAATTATACAACAAAGGCACTTGGGTGACCCCTGGGTGGATCATATACATAGGTTACTTTGTTGGTATCATTTCTGAACAGGAGTTGGAATATCCAGAGCTTAAAGTTCCGCCTCTGGTGGTCATCGGAATTCATAGAACTGTAGTTACATCTGTAATGCTTGAATTCTCCGCATGATTTGCATTTGGGGTTTGAATACTGGTGCACAGTTGTCTATCCCAAAATATAGCTTCAACATTTATCTGGGGTTTGGGGCATCTTGCTGGTAGGAGCAGCAGTCTGGGATCAAACAAGGATCTTGTTTTATGGCTCTGAGACCCCCACATGATGCCTGACAGCCTCATCTATATCAGTGTCCAAAGACTGGCTGCAAACTTCCTTTTAGGGATTCAATTTAGGGAACCTGTTGAGGAAGGCTAACAAGATATCAACAAATTTTACGACCTTTAAATCTTTAGCAGGTCAGAACAGCTGCTATCCACGTTTTCCCCAGTTCAAAGTTTATAGAAGCATGACTCAAAAAGAATGATCATCCAGCAGAAGCTAATGTGAGAGTCTTCATCATCAGCATCATGTCCTGGTGCTGGTTCTGAAGGCCTGGGAGGGTTCTGATAGCAGAAGGTGAGATAAGAAAACAAATATGGCAAAATCCTCACGTACCTGCTGACAGCATGCTGAATATGTCGCATCCAGACATTCTTTTTCTCCTTAGTTGTGGCATGGAATTCATACATCACAGGAGGGGAGGAGTCAATAATGAGGAACATTCCTCGCTCCTGATTGGCTATATCCCGCACAATTAGGTTTTGAAGGGACAGCACTGCAGGTTTGTCCTGAATCACACAGGAGAGAAACTATAGAGAGAGATGCTGCAGAAAGCATGCTAGGGTTATGCTAGGGTTATGCTAGGGTTATGCTAGGGTTATGCTAGGGTTAGGGGGACATTTGTCTTCCTCACTGGACTGACAAATTCAAAACTGACCATAACTTCAAACCTTCAGCAGTTATAAATCCAGTTATATGTGCTTTGCTTACCAGGCATGAAAAGATGTACCTCTGGTCTTTCTCCTGCAGAAACACCAGGACGTCTGTCATCAACAAACCTGTACATCTAGACACAAACAGGCAAACACACATCTGGATGAAATATCAGTACATATGAGACTATATTTACTGTTGCATTTAGTGTCTGACTCCATTTATTAATGTTTGGATGTGACCATCCTCACTGGAGACAAAGTTGTCTGGTGACCAAACGTATCAAACTAAACACAGCACTCAAACGCAATTGATATTAAAAATTCCTCGCGTAACTATGCGGAATCCAAGCATGGAGAAATAAAGGACAATGACAGACAGCAGAACAAAAGTGCGAACCTGATGCTCAAACAAAGGAGAGCACGGCGTCCTGTCAGCATCAGTCATCATCATACTGCATCATTGGAACCTTCCAGTGTCGTGTACCTTTGTGACGTGATCCGGGTGTTTTCCATAAAAGATTCCCATCATGGAGAAGTTTCCGACGGAGCAACTCTGCAGACTTGAAAAGTCCACCCTCCCTCACTCGTGTTTCAGCCCGGGGTCCAGCTTGGACAGGATCTCTTTCAGCCGCTGGGTTTTCTCCAGATCTTCCATCTGTCAAACAGGACCAAGGTCATTATGATATGACTTGGTGCTTTCTTATTTCAAAATCTGCCATATTCCACCACCCTTATTGTAGATAAATCCTGTGTGTACCTGTTGGTCAACTGAACTAAGAAGCTCTTTGACCATGGAAAAAGCCTTGACCAGACAAGAAACTTCTTCATCATCACCTGAAGAGGAAGGTAGCGTTACAAGAATTGTAAAAATGGTACATCATTGAGTATTATTCATGCGCAATATCCGGTACTTGTAAATAAATACTTCTGTCCAATCTTTTTATACATGTGTGCCCTATGTTTATGAACACTTCCTGTAAAAACCCAACCCATTACTATTTGTAAGGAAGCCAGCGTGTTGGTGTTGGAGGTGTGGGTCAAGAACATGTTTTATTCTGTTAAAGAGGACTCTTCTTTAAAGAGGTAGACACTATTGCAATCCCCTTTAGTTGGAATAGGAGCTTAGATCACCTTTCTTTTAATTTTAATCTCTCTGTGAGGAATTTTAGACGAGCCTTTGGCCAAGATCCATCCTTTAACTCGCATATCAAGATGGTCTCTACAAGCACCTTTTGTCAACAGCTTTTTGCAGCTAAAGTCCTGACAGGTATTGATGTGACAACCACAGTGTCCCTTCCTGGACATTCTTTGACTTTGCCTCTGAGTGTCGTGCAGGTCCTGATTGGAGTGGCCTGCACTTAGGTGCTGCCTATTAAATGGCACAGTCCCAGTCCCTCTGTCCCTCGGCTGGCTATGCTAACAGTCTACACTTCTGTGCTGCCATTTCCCGGGGCATTCCTTTAAGTCATCGTTTATAGCGTACTGTTCGCAAGTGATGAATGTTTGTTAGGAACGAACCAGATTTTGGATTTACACCTGTCTGGTCTCAACAGTTGTTGCGATTCGGAGCCAAATTGTGATGCCGACAAAAGAGATCACGTGACTCCTTTACTGGCTTCTCTTCATTAGCTGCCCATTTAATGTAGAATAGTTTTTAAGATTCTTCTTCTGACCCACCAGGTCATCAGAGGCCTGGCTCCATGCTACCTGGAGGAGCTAAAAGGTAGCCAGGGTACAGAAACATGATCAAGTGATGATCAGGCTTCGATCACTCTGCTGGCTCATCCTTGTTGGCTGTTCTGTTGTCCTGTCTTGGTCAGTGGCTGAAGCTCCAGCTGGGATACGGCCACTGAGGTCGGAAGCCGTTTGTGTTCCGCGAGGCAAAAATCGTTCATGCGCTCTTCACAAATCGACTAATTAGCCGTCTTTGTCCGTGTGGCTTATTATCACACATGCTTTATTGTTATAGATCATCCATCATACAATATGGAAAGTGATAGGAAATGAGAGGATTACCAGTGGTGTTGTCTAGGATGCTCTGGATGAGGACAGGATACTTCGAGATCCTTTGAGTCACCAACAAGATGCACTCCTGGAAACCATGGCAGCGTAACAGCGGTCCACGACTGACCCTCTAGTTCGACAGAGAATACATTTAAATGTATTCAATATAAAAGCGAATAAGTAAGTAAATAATGCATGTAATATAAATAGATATTAATAAAGTGACAGTACAAGAGTAAACCATAGTGCAGTACATTGTTTTGCTATGGAGCTGTGTGATGATATAATTACAGTGATGCACTGAGTGAGCCTGATAAATAAATATGGCTGGATAACTATAAAAGACAATGACATCATAGAAACTAGTATGCAATGAATACATAGATATTAAAAAAAACAACTGTAAAATAAATAAGTAGATTAGAAAAGTGTAGAAAATAAAAAATGGAAATGGTGAGATTTAAGACCCTGGAGTCTGGTGGTGGAGCATCTTATGAGCTTCTGAGAGGGTAGGAGCTAAAGAAGTTGTTGTTAGGAGGGTGAAAGAAGCCTTTGACAACTGTCTGGACCCTGTTCCTGCAGCAGCACCTTTATCTGTAACACTGCAGCTGGAGAACCAGGTAGAAATGCCAGAAGTCAGCAGGCTCTTCGCTGTCCCCCTGTAGAACAAGCCGAGGATCCTGGTAGGAAGGCTTGTCTAAATCTTCCCAGGAAGGATGTTTTTCTTCTTTGCCCAGGAAAGGATTTTCTCAACCCTTTTCACTCCATGATGGCTGACGCAGAGCGCTGTGTGGTTCGGTTGTGATCTTTGGAACCTTATCTATGGTCTTATCAACATTAAGCACCGGGGTGTTGTGTCTGCACCCTCTCAAGGGATTGACCTTTGATGTGTGGTTTGAATAACCAACAAAACACGTCGTCATTATTGGGGTCAGTGTGACAGGACGGTGTGAGTCTGTTCAGAACCAAAATGACCAATACAGAGCAAGTGAACTATCCTCTCCACGGTTATGCATTAAGTGTATAAATATAACATGTGACTGTGTACGATAGGTTTTTTCTATCTGTAAACAAAGGATTATTATAAAATAAATATATGATTAAATAGACGCAGTGTTGTGGATCACAGCTTCAGTTCTCTGCCAATAGCTGAATTCAGATGACATCATCCAGATCAGAACTGGACAATCCTTCTTCACCCAACTTTCTGAAGGGGGCGATTCAACGATGGTGTCTGAGGATGAGGGTTCCTTTTCTCAAAACCCTGCGACCCGCCCGGCTTTAGAGGTGGATTGTTCAAACTCCCAAGGTTTCCCCCCTTCATACCCCCTTTATCCACCCATTCAGGTTTGTAGCCACCTTGCTAGCTCTTCATTAGCAGGGTGGATTCATAGATAATGTTCCTCGTGCCAAGATAATGACTTTCATCAGGAGTTGTTCTATTCTATAGAACCAATAATCCACACATGAATGAAGAACAGACAGGATTGTTTGGATCTCTTACCCGTATGAAGGACTGAAACTTCTTGTCTCGTGTCAGCAGCTCCTTGTACAATTTGACGACTTTCAAGTGGCGGCTGCAGAACTCGGCATACGTCTTCCTCATGTCATCTGCATTCTGGCCCGAAAACTGGCCAACCAGCACATACATTGGCATTACTGTTTATCTCTTCATGATCTTTGTTACAGCCATGTAAATGTAATATTTTACCTAGTTATCAAATATAACAGAGGTGTGCAACTATAAAATAAACATGGAAACTATTTGTCAAGAAATTGATCCATTTCAGCTTCAGTTGGGGGCAGCTGGAGTGGGAGGGAGAGCATTATGTAATATCTACAGTATATTTACAGTCATTACATAAGACCGTGCAGCAAAGACATGGCTGCTCCTTACTCTGTGTATTCCTGATTTATCCTGATACATGTGAAAGACATGTCTTTATGTGGCCACCTGTCATCAGTCAGGCTGATTCTGGCTCACATATGGGTTCAGCTAGTAGACTTTCTAGTCTTCCCCTCCCTCAGGAGCAACAGTCTTGAACCATTCATAGAGTTTTGTTATGTTTCTTTCTGCCTCTCATTGTGTCTGAATGCATTTTAAAGACTTTATATGGAGGGTATACATTTTAAAAAGAGATCATCTCTTATTTCTATCTCACATGATCTCATCAGTGCAGCCAGATTTTGGGATGAGATGGTGTGATTGTCACTCGGATGTTACTCAGATGTGTGCTACCTGTTCCAATAGTACGTCTCCCAGCTGGTGAATGGTGAAATTATGCCCAGATCCAGGCTGCAGACTGCTGTCGCGACGAAGGAAGAGTTGATCCAGAAAGTGGGAGTGAATCCTGATCAGCTGATTAAGGCATGGGAACAGTCCATGGACAATACTGGGATTCAGCTGAAGCTCATCCAGCATGCCCTGACGTAGGACCCTCTCCATTATGTGCAGTGTTTGCACGTGATGCACCTCTGTCTGAATCAGCTCTGTAAATGACACGCCAGAAAAAGCATATATCACATTTAGCTTGTGTACTGCTCAAATTACTGGATGACCTTTAGCTGTTAACCCAATATTCTGTTGTGCAGAGAAAACCAAAAGGAGTCCCTCTCTTTTACGTGTTTAACATGTTAAATAGCAGCTCTGCCTACACACAAACAATAGCCTAATTTGACACTAGATCCATAATTCCTGTCTCCAACCAGCCAACGGCAGTTTGAATGGTTACACTTTTGTTACATTTATGTCCAGCCAGACTGGGTCCCAACCTCTCCCCCTCGGTACAGGTACATATATACACTATTTTAGGTAGAGAAACCAACCACATTAACCCACTTAATTGTAAACCTTTAGGTTATTTCAGATAAACAATTCTTGCTCATATCTGGTAACATGAGGACAATAATATTGTCACCATAGATGACATCCTGCCTCTTGATGACATCTTTACGGTGCGTTTGGAGGTAACCGCTGTCCACAGCCATGCTCCACGAGTCGGCTTTGAAGTCCTTGCCCTCAAATTCGATCTCTTCCAGAACTGAGCTGTAGTACTGGTCTCCTGCACAACAATAGTCCGTTAGCAGTGAATGACAAACTAATATTAGCAAGCTAGAGATTAGCCATCTCCCAGCTGTTTAACATTGCCCCACAACACTTTGTGATACCTTCATCAGCCAGAGACTCTATAGACATCGCTCTGGCCCTGAAGCTGAGGGAGTCTGTGGACTGGGACAGAATCCTGCGCAGACCCAGAGGAGAATCATCATTCAGGGTCCTATAAAAGCACACAAGTACTTTTCTGAATAACACAGATTAGCCAGACTGGAAATAACCTCATAACCATTCAAGCATAAACATATAAAAACCAATATTGTCTGTGATCTATAAGTGATAAGTGCATTTACCCAATGTTGTTAGTGGACACACTTTTGGACAGTAGTAGGCTGGAACGTCCAAGGCGAGATCCCAGGAGGGGTTGTCGGAAGCTGTCAGAGGGGTAGATGGCCGAACTTGGGCGCTTATTTATTCCTGTAGCTAGCGAAAAAAAAGATGATGCAGATGGAAAAGGGAATACAACAACAAGGGCGTCAACAAGGGAAATGTCATGGTCTTTGAAATGTGAGCAAAACAGTAAAAAGTCAAGAATGTGGACAGAACGGAAGACTTTCACTGTGGTACCAGGAAACACAACCAGGAAGAGAGGGGAGAGACATCTGCACCTGAGGAAATATTCAGGCAACATGATGAGACGGCACACAGCAACATGAGAGCACAGCTCAAAAACAGACACAGAAAGGCCAAAAACAGACAGGACAGATGAGAAGATACAGCAAAACCAGCCCAGAGCCAGTAAACAAACCCTACATGGTCAAAGAAAAATATTGGGGCTGACAAAAGGAACTAGGGACAGGCAGCAAGGCAGAAGAAGCAGCTCATCGTCTCATCGGGAAAACCTTTCTGGAAACTTCAGCCAGCCTGAGAGGCCGATCTGCTGCTCCGCTCTCGGTCACGTGGTCTCCTGCTCTAACAACGATCGAAAGGACATTTCTAGGTGCATTCTTGACACAGGATTTCATATTTTACATGATGACTCGGAGCCTTTGTGGCTACGTTTTAAAGTTGGAACGGTCCTTCTAGGTGAATGTATGCCGGAGCCACGGGCCCTCAAACTGACCTTTCCAGACCTCACCTATTAGTTACAATGGGATTTAAGGCCTTGAAAGCAAGTATATATTCGCCCCCCCCAGGACTAATTACAAGAAAAGTCATAGCCACCATTCTCATAATTTAACCAGGTTCTGGGAAAGTTTGGTGTCTCTACCCAAAGCGTCTAGGAGAAGATACACGCCAAACTCTTGCTGTCTTGTCGAAGATATGGACGATGGAACCGCCACCAGGTATTTTAATGAATTTGACAGATCACCGTCCCTGAGTGAAGCACTAGCAGCTCCTACAGCCTGTTTCCACCACCTTTGGGATACAGTGATGCTTCTCCACTGAGATGACTTTACTAGAGAGAGAAGCGCTGTCGTTATGGTTACCTTGACTCAGTTTTCCACCCAAACGATGCGCCACATCCACTACAAACATTTGGTGACATGGTTTGACGATGTGGGTGCATAGCTAAGATGGCAGAAAAAAAACAGACGACCCTAAATACGATAAATAGTTTGAGCAGAAAAACGAAGGCAACCACAGGATTAATACCTCGGAACCTTCTCAAAGAGGCACAATTTCATCTGCATCTTATCGTATGGAGGAAATCAGCCTCCCGTACCTGGACAATGAGCTGGTTCCACAGCAGGGGGGCTCATAGCTAAATGCCGTTCCCCCCAGCGGAGAGCTTTATTGGGATTATAAAGTGCTATTATCTCATCCAGGTAGGGAGGAGCTTGGCCTTCCTGATGCTGTTAGCCATAAATTGGGTCATGAGAACATCTATAGCAGAACACTTTGGACACAGGTGGATTCCCTCGACTTTGCTGACTGCTTTGCCTTTCTTTACCACACCCAGCCACCAATGAAAGGCTTCAGAAGTGGTGGAAAGCTCCGCCTACCTTCGCGTGGTCCCGTGATAGGACACACCTGTGCAGTATGGTGGCTTTACAATGTCTTCCCTGTTAGATGCTTCACAGTCAAATATAAGAGATTTATTAGAAAGTGAAATCATTCTGGATTATTCCACATTAAATCACAGAGGGGATCAACATCTGCTCAGACATGTGGTATTAATTAGCTGCAGGGAATATGCCAAAAAGTGGTATGGGGTTGTTTTTCAGGGCTATGATAACGCTTCAGTTTGGGAAACATGTGGACCAGTGAACAAAGAAAAGCCCACGAAGCCACGATGAGTTGGGAAGAACTTCGCTGGCCTGCATAGAACGCTGACCTCGAGCTCGTCGAGCATTTTTGAGATGACCTGGAACGGAGACTTTGAGCCAGGAGTCTTGCTCTAACACCAGTACTACACAAATTCCCACAACACAAACCAAAATCTCATCCCAGGAAGAGCGAAAGCTGTTAGAGCTGCAAAAGGAAACCACCTCCAGAAAGGGTAGGTCACAAAAGTCCCTGTTGGTGGGATCGTTCAGCCCCTCAATACTTTTGCCCATATAGCGAAGAACCATCGATTCTGACAGATAATAAGGTAAAGAGTAAGTAATTGGGAAAAAAATGGAAAAAATAAAGTAAGCAGAAAGAACAGACAAAGTAGACAATAGGACAGACAGGATGTTCAGGAACCAACGGTCCTCACGTTTGGTGTGCAGCATGGTGTTCTGGAGGGCAGATCTATTCCGCATCAGAGCTGTCTTCTGCTGCTGCGGGGACAGAGGACACACGGAGGTCAAGAACAAGCTACACAGGCAACATGTAATCATCCCAGTCAATCACGCTCCCAGGATTATGCTTGGTTGTGTCAGATAACAGGCAGCATGGAGCTGCCTCGATTTGATGAATGGGTGCAGTAGGTGGACAGAGACCTTTTCGTTCTTTTTGCCTGATTTGGGCTTGTGTTGCATATTTGCAGAAGCAGTTGAGGGGGTCCTGCTTCTGCAGAGGCACATCTGCACCTGCTGCACCCAGAACCTCAGGAGAGGGGAGGAGACAGGCTACAGGGAGGGCAATAGGAGGGCTACCTGCCCCGTTGTGCAAGGAGGAGGAGGAGCAGAGGAGCCTGACAAAATGGAGGTCAACTGAATCCAGTCAGTTCATCGTATGTGAAGCCCATCACAAGTTTGATCTTTATGAGCTCTCTTCTTACAATTGCATGGAAAGTGCGTCTCTGTCGAATAAGCAGTTTCCCATCTTAGACTCTTCCACGTTTTTCTTCACGGCAGAGAGAGAAGACAGTCGGGCAGGACTGACAATGACTGAGTCTAACTGGTCCACAGCAGCAGATCAGCTGAGTTAAAATCTAAGTTAAGATCCATCCATCCATCCATCCATCCATCCATCCATCCACCTCCATCCATCCATCCATCCATCCACCCATCCATCCATCATCCCCATCCCTCCATCCCTCCATCATCCACCCATCCATCCATCCATCTCTCCATCCATCCATCATCCATCCATCCATACATCATCCATCCATCATCCATCATCCATCCATCCATCCATCATTCATCCATCTATCCATCCATCCATCCATCCATGCATCCATCCATCCATGCATCCATCCCTCCATCCATCCATCATCCATCCATCCACCCATCCACCCCTCCACCCCTCCATTCATCCATCCATCCATCCATCATCCCTCTATCCATCCCTCCATCCATCAATCCATCCATCCACCCCTCCATCCACCCCTCCATCCATCCATCCATCCATCCACCCCTCCATCCACCCACCCACCCATCCATCCCTCCATCCATCCATCCCTCCATCCATCCCTCCATCCATCCATCTTTATTTCTATAGCGTCTGTTACAATCAAAATTGTCTCCAGGCGCTCTACAGAGTCCCAGGGTCTGACCCCCAACAAGCAACGGTGGCAGGAAAAATTCCCCTTTAACAGGAAGAAACGTTGATCAGGACCAGGCTCATATGGGGGGACCCTCCTGCTGGTGGCCGGAGAAGGGGGAGGACAGGCAGAAGAGAGAATAGGCAGAACAGCAAGTACATGAGTGGTAACACTGGACACTCACTACAGTCTGGGACAGGATGGAAGGAGGAGCAGGTTAACACACACAAGGGGGAGGCTGGGAATAATTAGGGATAGAGTCTATAGGAAAGAACCAGGGGGAGAAAGGGAGAGGACAGAGACAGAGAGTACAGGACAAGAGGAGACCAGAGGAGAAAGAGGGGCACAAGGAAGACAGGATGCAACCATAGGAAAATATCCACAACAGGCAGATGCTAAAAGTATCATTCAACCAACTATAACAAACATGAAAGCTCATTCTTCTCATTTCCAATGTCATCAACCAACATTCGATCCAGATATGGCAGGACACCATAGTCCTGTACTGACCTTCACATAGATACATTGTGTTAGAGGACCAGGACTACCAAACAGATGAGTGCTACCTTGTTTCAGCACCCTTTATCCAAAACAAAGCTCGAGCCTCTTCGGTCTCAGACAAATCTGCAGCTTCACATAAATGTGTCTGATTGCATCTTACCCGTTGTTTCATTTTGGCACAGTTGGGCAGAGTGTCTCGCGGTTGTGGATGGTGACGTTACACGCTGGAAAACAACGCAGACACCCTCAACACTAAGAATGTTTGGACACAATCTCCTTTTCAGACACTGTTGAGAAGAACGCTGCTATCTCTTCACATGAGAGCATCTGGTTCGTGTCCTTACTGGAGCAGCTGAGCGCCTCCTTAGCTGTGATGCTTTTGTTGCAGGCTGAGCAGAGTGGTGGTTCCTGACACCGTCAACGAGGTGAAGAGGTGTCCGTTGCTGTAGCGGGCCTCCCGCTCCCGTAGAGCGTTCTCCTGCTCTCTCAGGCGTTCTCTTTCTTTATTCTGTAAGACATGAAGGCGTAAGACCAGTGTTTAGAGAAGATTGTGCCTTATTGTTAAAAGCATCTTAATGTAATGCACGGACATGTCTTCTCAGAAGACTCTCTCTGTCCTCCTGTCTGAGGCCTCCAGTACCATCTCCTGTATCAGCATTGGTCTCCCACACACTCACCTCACTCACCTGACTTTGGCTTCTCACAGATTGCTGATGAGGAGCATTTTGTAATGTTTAGAGGTCTGTCAGGTTTGGAGGTAACTCTGTTATTTATAGAGGTCACTCTCATGTATAGAGGTCACTCTGTTATTTATAGAGGTCACTCTCATGTATAGAGGTCACTCTGTTATTTATAGAGGTCACTCTCATGTATAGAGGTCACTCTGTTATTTATAGAGGTCACTCTCATGTATAGAGGTCACTCTGTCATGTATAGAGGTCACTCTCATGTATAGAGGTCACTCTCATGTATAGAGGTCACTCTTGTGGTTAAAGGTCACTCTGTCATGGCTAAAGGTCACTGTCATGTTTCAATGTCACCAATTTAAAAGGCATCAATATGTGTCGTTAGGGTCACACATTTAGAGTTGAAACAGGTGTACGATGATCATCAGTAATCTGCAGTACTGTGCCGGTGATCCACTCTGTGTCGGGCCTAAAGCTGCTGAGGCGCACTCATGTTTCCATGACAACCGTACAGGTCAGCTGCTTTCACAATCAAACTGTCGAGGTTTTCAGAGGATTCTTCAAAAGTCCAGGTCAGTGTTGGGTCACAGAAATGTGAGCGAAGGTGTCAGGCAGGTTGTGCCTCCGGGGCCCCACGAGGGGCCGTACCTGGGCTCTGAGAACGGGGCCAAACTATTGAAATGTTCACGATAGTCACCAACCTCCTAAACCTGAACATGACCTGTGTCTTATTCAATGTGATGCCCCACTTAAAACCTGTTTTTAACCCGAGTGATGGATGGAGGGGCTCACAGATGGACCTACTTGCTCCATACATCCCACCTATAGGACACATCCAGAGCTGAAGCTCCATGCTGAGTTCACTTTAGTCATTTGAACTTCTTTGGGCTTGAGAACATCCTGTGAAAGCAGAAATATCACACAAACACCTACACTTCCATTACTATGGCAACAGTTGCTAGTCAAATATCCACTCAAGATACACTCCCACACGCCTGCGTGCACACACACACGCACACACACACACACACAAACCACACCTACACACACAGAGGGTCAGTTACAGACACTCGGTAGATCTACATGAGGTGCGAAGTGAAGCCAGCGTCGATGTTCTATCAGAGCTTATTTCCGTGTCTGAAAGAGGAACTGTTGTAACTACGACGCGTGACCACGACAGAAACACGAGTTCCTCCAGCAATGGTGGCTCCATGTTTCTAGAATGTAAAGTCACTTTGAATCCTTCCTCTGATGGGTTCAGTCACGACATACAAACACAATCAGTTTAAACTGGGAGGAATGGGAAGCCGTGGACGCGCTAACTCACCCGCAGGTTGATCTCCCTCATCCTCTCTTGCCGCAGCTTTGACAGGTTCGTAACTCTGGTTATGGTGGACATTTCTAGCAAAATCAAAAGCTTCCAGGAAAAAAAATCAAGTTGATGTTGGTGGATCCTTCAGGTCTCTGCTGAAAATGAAAGAAAGTAAATGTTGCTTCCTGACTGGGCACCAGCAGGAGGCTGCTAGAGTGGCTGTTCTGACTTCTGAATCATCCCCCGCTCTCTCTCTTACACACACGCACACACACACGCTAACACGCACACACACATTGGTGTGTAATAAAGACATGGGCCTTTAACAGGGCTTTTTCTGATGCTAAATGTTGTATTTATTTGCCACAAACACATTGGATGTCAAGTTCAATTAATCTGCCTTGATGCTCTTTAAATCAGGGCTCAAACAGCAGTGTTGATGTTTTGGTTCTAAATGTCTTTAAAATCTGCATTTGGAGTCATCACCATCATCTCAGGATTCTCCTTTGGATTCCCGTTTGAATGTTTTTCTTTCCTCATTGGCTAATTCACCAAATGCAGCCAGCCCATCTGGAAAAGTCACGTATTTTAGAGATGTTTCCCTTCTGTCAACAGCTATTTAACCTGGAAACATTACGGTGATGGATTAATGAGGGCTTTATTCTATATATGAATGTAAGTTTTTGTAGTCAAATCAGGAAGCATGAGTTCGGACACGTCGACAGATTGTCCACATTTGTCCTCACCTGTCCTCTGTCATCCCTCACATTACATGTTTTGGTCTCCTGAATCATGGTGACCAGAGTTGGTGACTCCAGTCACATGACGTGGACCGAGTCAGAGATTCACACATGGTTGAAACCAGTGAGGAGCTGGACCCTAAAAAGATCGATTCGATTCGTGAGCAAACTGGATGCTGCTAAAGCAGGAAGTCAGGGAGAGAAGCTGGAGAAGGGAGAGAGAGGTGGGAGAGGCAGAAAGAGTGGGAGAGGCTCTGGGGGCCTTGTGGATCAGCACGAGTACTTTAAATATAAGCTGTTAGCACAAACCTTTTATACTGTGATAGAGGTCAGAGCCAGGTCAAAGGTCACTCCAGGATCCCTCACAGATGAACTACAGGCTACAGAGATGGTCCTCCAGAGTCATGAGATCAGATAACCTGTTCCTGAAGAGTTCAGGACCAAACATGATCACCTCGGATTGCTGACAGGAGGTTCGACTGTTTCCTGTGAATCAGTCAAACGCCATCAGGACTGTGGATAATCAGCGATGTCGCACCTTTCTGCTGCTCTCAGACACAAAAGCCTGCTTGGATTTCTCCTTTATTCAGTCTCAACAGCCAACAGGTTAAAGGAGTGAAACAATGAAATTGGGTAGGGTTAACCCTCCTAGACAGGGTGGCTAGCTGGGCTAGGTAGGTTAGCTCTGGCTAGGTGGGTTAACGCTGACTAGCTGGGATAGGTGGGTTAGCCATGGCTAGATGGGTTAACCCTGGCTAGCTGAGCTAGGGAGGGTTACCCCTGGCTAGCTGGGCTAGGTAGGTTAGCCATGGCTTGGTAGGTTAACCCTGGCTAGCTGTGCTAGCCCTGGCTAGGTGGGTTAACCCTGGCTAGCTGGGCTAGGTGGGTTAGCTCTGGCTAGGTGGGTTAACCCATAAATGATGAGATGGATCCGTTTGTGCCGACTGAACACATTTAAAAATGATAGAACCTCCTGTCGTTCTTCAACCCTGCACTCGTCTTTCATTGGTCCAAGAAGAGAGAAAGCTGCTGCTTTGAGAACACCCTTCCACAGCCGTCAGCTTGTTGTCCTCCAGAATATCCTTCTGCTCCTGCAGCCGTTCAGATCACACAGACAGGGACTGGACCGGCTCACTTTTATGTTATATAGATTATCTGGATGGCTTCCGTGATCTCCACATGTGATGTTACTGAAAATACTGGCAATGTGAGAAGGTGCAGCAGGCCTCCACAGATATTCAGACATTTTACATCAAACGACTATTTACAGAGTCTAAAACGCTTTTGGTGACCAACCTGGGTTCAAATCCTGGGCAGTGATGTTACAGATGAAGCACGTTAACAGTTAGTGTTAATACAACACGGGAACCTGCAGCTAATTAATGTTGGACACGAGTTCTTCACATCCTCAGATGACGTCAGCTGTGTCCGTTCCAGTGTCCTCACACAGGCTGAAAGTTCAGGGGGCCTCACTTGTTCACCTGCCAGATAATGATGGCCAGTAAGACCAGAGCAACGGAACACACCAGAGCAAGAATACACATCCTCCTGCGGGACTTTTGCTGGAAGAGAAGAAACGAGAGAAGATGATGAGCGAAGGGCTGCATCGAACTCAGAAGGTGCTGCTGATCCACCTGGTAGTAGGACGCCCTCTGGAGCTGCTCCGTCCCTCGTTCCACATGAACTTCAGCATTTTCCACATTTGCCTCAATGCTGTCTGAACGAGCAGAGCAAGAAGGTGTCAGGTATCGGGAGAAGACCCGGCGCCCTAACCCAACCAGAGAGAACCCAGATCCAAAACGGCACAGAACAGGAGCCACGACCTAATGAACCAGGCCCTCAATCATCTCATCACCTTCTTCTATCCAGGCACATGACATTTAAGAGAGTGATCAGCAATACTCTGCTCTGAACAGGCAACGTGTCATTTCTTAATTATTTCAGAGGGTTCTTGTCAAAGATGATGTGGCTACGTCCTGTTCAGGCTCTGTGGAGACGGTCCTGACAGGAGGAGGCGCCACCATGACCAAGCTGAAGTCCAGAGCTGCGTTTCTGACGTGCTGGAAGTTCCACCCCACCAATCATCTCTCCCTGATCATGGATCATCACTGCCAGGTCCTTGAAGATCTGGTTCCGTCCATGATGTCCGACTGAAAAGAAAGAGACTGTTTAAAACACGGATGTTTGTAGCTGAGCTTCTATCAGAATGATGTCCAGGACATCTGTGGCAATGAAGGTTGAAGACGGAGGCCACCAACTCGCCACAGATACAGACAGAGGAGCTCCCTGCTCCCTCCCCTGAGTGGAGCTCACGTCTTGCTCCCTCCTCTGTTGGACGGTGTGAGGACATAAAAGTGGTGCCTCTGTGCACCCTCTGAAGCTGGGTGTGTGTTCTTCTGTCCACCAGGAGCCAACACAATCCAGGCTCCGTGTGTGTTTGAAGGCAGCCATCACAGAAGGTTTAATATGCTGCATCTCAGATGTTGATCAGCCATGATGTGGAGAAGAACCCACCTCCAGCTGCCTGATGTTAGTCTCTCTCTCCTTGATGAGCTCCAGGTCCTCCTCGGTGATGGACACCTCCTACCGACTGAGCGCTCATCTGGCCCCCCAGTCCTCCTGGCTACACACAGGGACCAGAGACACAAAGGTCATTATTCAGACACACACCGCATCCTTGGACGTGGACTAATACATAACCTAGCTACTGGCCCAGACCATCACAACTAACCCAGACCATGAGTGAACTACTTATCAAATGTAACCAGCTTTTCATCCTGAAAACTGTCGTCAGCTAAAGAAGAGCAGACAGATTTTTAGTCAGACAGACTTAAAGAGTGGTCACGCCTGTGGTCTGGATGCTGAGCTCACGACAGACGGGAGCCACCTCTGGCTCTGGCTACAGTCCTCCTTCTCCTTTCTCTGCTGCACGTCGTTGATGAACTGCTTTGGAAGTTGTTGAGAGCTGCTGAAAAATCACTCATCAGTCGATCCCTCTGGATCTTTCTGCTGCCTCTGAGCAACAGACCACCGGGGAGATGGAGAGACAAACCAACGTGGATGAGGTCAAAGTTCAGGAGTCACAACCAAAAATGACGAAACCTGGAGGAGGACGCCGTCGTTTTCAGCTAGCAGAGACACATCTGGGATATTTACCTGCTGTGGAGCCGATGAGGGCAGAGGGATTGAACCCAGCTCCTTCAGGTGCTTATTTGTTTCTTTTGCCAGCTGGTTGGTGGCATGTTGGATCTGCTGTCTTGGACCCAAACAGTTGGAGACATCTCTAATAGCATTGTCCACACAGGCAGAAATCTGAGAAGCAGAAGCCCTCCTCACTAAAAATATTCACAACAAAAAGCATCTTCCCTAAAGCTCTGGGGTAAAGACACATAGTTTTCATTACCATCACGCTATTGTAGTTTTAAAAGATTCTATTTTAAACTGTGTATTATTCTTTACAGGACTTCCTGCAGGAGATGAATAATGTATTGTGACTGTAACTGGTTGGACCAGATGAGGCAGGAAAAGAAGATGCATTATTGCCCTACAGGTTGTCCTGCAGGTGACTGGTGTCCTGCCTGGTTCCCAGCTGGTTCACCATACTCTTGATCTGAGCAGCTGTCAGGAGAAGGAGACACAGGTGACCTCGCATATTCCACTCAGGAGGAGTGGACAGCCAATATTGGCAGGCCAATGTGATGAACATACTGTTGTGAGTGATCCTCTGGATGTTGGCGCTGCATGTCTGAAGCAGGCTCCTGGAAGTCCTTTGCAGCAGCTCCACCGTAAGACATCTCGACGGTTCTCCTTTAGGAGCCTAAACACAGAAAGGGTTGTGATCAGAACATCCACTGAAGCTACGAACAGCAGTTCACCAACGTTTTGGTCGTTGAAACTCACTGACGTACAAATAATGCAAACCCTTATCATTTCGTCCAAGTACATTTTAGCATATAAACAGTTTAGCCTGCTCATCCGCCATCAATAAAACCACACCAGGCAAAGGGGTGTTAAAGCAACGACAATGGCCCTTTTCATGAATTCTGTCTAACATATGTTAGCCTAACTTCATTTAAGAGGCTCTTTATAATTGACCTGCTATTAGCATTCGAACTTGTTAGCTTTGCCCTTTATAACACAAACAGTTCCGAAATCTGATCATTATAAAGAAACGACCAGAAGAGGTCGATTACACAAAGACGTTTGGAGGAAATCATACTTGCGTGATCTCTTAATAAAAACAAATAAGCTTAATTTTACAGATGTTTTGCTCGACGTAGACGGATCCACTCCCAAGTATCGCGAGAGTCCCCCAAACCACGTGATGTAGTAAGTACCGGCTCGTGACCGTCACGGCGCATCTGAAACCAGAACGGGGTCAAACGCTCACGATCAGGGCCGCAAACCCTATAATGTTTATGCTTTTTGAGAGGACGAGTGTTTGCCCTGCGTTATTACTACAGTTTTATTGATTTACAACCAGGAGAGCGAGGTTTAAGAGATCGTCTAGATTTGCTTATATTTCACACGCACATTAACGCACATTCAAACACGATACACATTGATTTGCATACTTAGATACACACATTTATACATATTAATTACAAATATAGAAAAGGATTAACAGGTTAGCAGATTAGTGGCAAGCATAGTGAGTGAGAGCAGAAACGGTCTTGTTTTTTAAAATAATAATCTGTGACCACAAGTCATCAGTATATTTAAAATAAAAGAAAAACGGTGTAAAACATTAATATGTGTAAATATCATCTAAACCATAATATACCGAACTGTTTTAATGGCCTTGTCTATGATTCCTGTCAAATGCTGTGTCAAAATCTGGCCAGCAGATGTCGCCAAAGGCTTGGGGTTATTTTCTCTTGGGTCCATTATGGCAGTTGGGGAACCAAAATACAGGCGCATTACCGCCCACCTACTGGTCTGGACTGGAGAAATACCGACACCAGCGTTGATAGCGGGACTTGGCAAGAATGTTCTCTTTCTCTTCTCTAGTTGTGGTTGTGCATAAAACAGCTGTCCTCTCATTTCCTCATGCACCCCCAGGGTCTCTCCTCTATGTTGTGTCATTTAAATTAATTCAGTTCAAGTTGCCTTTGCTATAGCTACTGCTGCCGTGTATCAGTGATGTTCTATTGTTTCCAGTTTACAGAGCATGAGGGAAGGAAGACGCATATGATTTTCACCAGGATGTCATCATCGGCCTCCTACTCCCTCTGCATTACACCACAGTCTTCAGGGTTGTAAATACTTCCTTTGCCAATTTTAGTATTCTTGCCAAGTTCTCTTTTTTACTACTTACCTGTATTTTTTTTAAATTTCTAAACAATATTTGCAGACGTATACAAACTTAGAGGAAGCTCTGTGTCATTGCCCATGTAGCATTTGAGAATTTCTGACAGCTTACTTTAAGCACCTCCAAGCTGCCATATGGTAAACAGACTACATTTAGAAAAGTGTTTCTTTAGTTGCTTTGAGGGCATTAAGTTCTTTAGATTCCAGATTTATTTTAGTCTGATTGTAAGTCTTACAAGACCTTGTTGACTTTCTCACTTTCCAGGTTCATTGGGTCACTTTCCATTTAAGTGATTAACATGTATTTAAATGCCCTTGCTTGCTTTACTTCTTCAGGATTCTCAAGATTACCCAGAAAGTGCTGGCATCCTTCTATCGCTGCTCAGTAGAGCCCACATTGACACACTGTAGTTCACAAGCTGCACAGTGGCAAAAAGGAAAAGGCTCCAGGTTGTCAGATAGTTCCTTAGAAAATCCAGAACCTCACTTGTTCTGTAGCCCCAAGGAAGCCCATAATATAATTAAGACGCAAGCCACCATCTGTTCAAACTGCTGAAGATACAGGTGCATTAAACCAGAACAGACAAATGGTTCTAACCTACTGGTTAGAACTGGATTAACCACTGCCACAAAACAGACTGTGCAAAAGCAGCTTTTGGGTTTGTTTTGTTTGTTTGTTGTGTGTATTTAACATAATTTATGTCATATTTATATATCATAAGAAGAATGATGAATAAATGCCCCACCTGGCTTTTTCCTCACTGGAAACAGAGAGCTCTGGTCTCTGGTTTCAATCATAACGAATGAATTCATTCATCCTGTGTTCATTTAACACTGTGTCATCAGCTAATGTGACAATAGCGACGGCTTCTTGGACTCTCTGACCTGAGACATATGTTTCTAAATCCCTCCTTTGCTCTAATCCTTCTGTGATTTAAATGATACTGCACTTTCGATGTTATTTTCATCATCGTGAATAAATCATCTCATCAACTGCTTTACACCCTTTATCATCCGTCTATTCTTTAGTTTATCGGTCAGAAAATGCTGCAATTCTGTGGACGCTTTTCACTGATGGTGAAAACGGATTAATTGATTTTCATGGTATGACAATCCCTTGGAAAATAAGAGCGGACATCTGCCATGGATGCTTGGAGGAGCGCTCCCATTGGCTGTGCCCGAAATAAAACCTGCTTCATTACAGACATGGGCCACGCCTTCTTCCACACGGCCCCGCCCTCCTCCACCTACGACGAGCGGAAGGCAAAACCCAAGCTATGTCTTACAGGCTGTTTCTTACTGGCTGCGTTCAGCCATTTTGTTCTTTTTACGATACGGTTAATAGAAGTGATTGTAATCATGTATGTGCCGTGGTTAAGAGAAAACATGAATGTTATTGGATGATGGATGGATGGATGGGGATGGATGGATGCTGGATGGATGGATGCTGGATGGATGGATGCTGGATGGATGATATCTATCCATCCATCTGTCTATCTGCCTGTTAAGAAAGAAAGAAAGAAAGAAAGAAGAAAGAAGAGAAAGAAAGAAAGAAGAAAGAAAAGAAGAAAGAAAAGAAAGAAAGAAGAAGAAAGAGAAAAGAAAGAAAAGAAAGAAAGAAGAAAGAAAGAAAGAAAGAAAGAGAAAGAAAGAAAGAGAAAGAAAGAAAGAAAGACTCGACATCGCCACATAGAGTGAGCAGACGCGCGTCTTGCGTCCCTGTCAGACCAGACTGAGGGCACAGAGGCCCCAGGACGGTCCCCGCTGGTACCCAAAGCCAGTATTGTTCCAGCAGCAGCAGCAACAGCAGCAGGAGGAGGAGGCGGAGGAGGAGGCTGGTTCTGTCTGTTCTGTAGGGAACGCTGAGCTGCTTTTCTCCTGGATCATCTCAACACAACGGTGAGTGTTTCCACAGCACGCCGATCAAGAGAATCGACTGGTTTTTATCACGCTGGTTTTCACGATCAAAGCCTCTTGAACGATTCAGCGCCAACATGCAGCGCTTTAATACATCTCGGTGGGGACTTTGTTCTGATGGAATTTTAGAATGGAACTGCTCTGTAGACAATGCCGGGATTACATAATGGACAGCTTCAGTCAATCAGTGCCCATTTTAGCATCATAGAACCTTATGGGTATCCAAATGTGATTATAACTGACGTGTAAATACACGAATGGGCCCGTTACTGAAATGCTTCTGTGTACAACTGAGCCTTGATGGCGTCTTGTGTGGGGACACTGAGTGTTATTGCAGTGGACTCTTGTTTTTTCTGCTGAAAAACCATCGCGGAGACTGTTGATTGCTCTCTTCGGCCCTAATATACAACTTATTTCACGCACACTATATTTATTAATAACATAAAAGCAATGTATCCCCGGATCTGCTGGTGCAGGTTCGGGGCTTCCTGGGACAGCTCACATGAGTCCCAACAGATTCTTCCTCAGAGGCTGAGCTCCGTCTCAGTTAGACTGGATAGAGAGAATCCATGAACAGAAGGTTTCGAGTCTTCCACAGCAACCATGAGCACGTCAGCGTGCTCTGATCTGAGCCACTGCAGCTCTACTGTATGTCCGGGTCATTGTCCTGCTGGGAAGTGATCTTCTGCCACAGTCTTCTAGAGCCTCTAACAGGTTTTCTTGGTTGTCCTAAATTTAGCTCCGTCCACTTTCCCATCAATTCTGAGCAGCTTCCATCTCCCTGTTGAGAAAAGCAGCCCCACAGCATGATGCTGCTCCCACCATGTTCTAGTCTGTACAGTGTTGGGGTTTCAAACACATACAGCCTTTTGCATGTAAGCCAGGAAAGTTCAATTGGGCCTCTTCTGACCAGAGAATCTCTCTCCACCTGTTTGCTGTGTCCTCTTGGGGGCTTGTGAGGAACTACTAACCCTTAGCTATGGTTTTCTTCATGCCTACTCCCCATTCAAGGCAGATTTGTGGAGTCCATGGCCAATAATTGTCCTGAGGACAGATCCTCCCACCTGAGGTGCAGATCTCGACCATAGGTCGCTCACTCTCACTGATGCTGTCCTTTTCCATGGTGTCTGTCCCTTCAGGGCTGTGGTGGCAAACACAAACACCGGCTGCTGGTCTGGTAACACAAAGAAGCGTGTTCATGTAAAACCAGCAGCTGTTTTGGAGCAGAAACCAGAAACGCTTAACATGAGTGAAATGGGATGTGAGCAGAGCCTTGATGAGTAGAGCACTGGTGCTTTGGGTCAGGACCGAGGTGGGAAACCTGTGTAACTGTGTACTGAGGGACAGGGGGGTGACCTGTGGGAGGTCGGAGGGAGGACAGAGGAGTACATTGGGAAGATTGGTGTGATCTGGAGCTATTGTTTTTGGTGCCGGTGGGATGGAATGGTCCATTATAGTGCACCGCCCTTTTTCTGAATGGTTCTGCCAAACCTGGAAATGTATCACATCTACAGTCGCTTGACACAGAGAAATAACCATCCAAATAAGTTCCAGGCCTGTTCTGGGTCTCCCCCCCAGCCAATCAAAAAGTCTCCTTTTCCTCCTAAGTACTAATCCTGCATTTACAGCCTGTAATGTGACTGTTCACTCTCTATACATGCAGTTGCCATGACAACAGATGAGGTGGAGAACCACCAGAGGGAACAGAGGCAGCAGGCAGAATCTGACATCGAGACAAGAACAGCGGTGCCCGTGGAGGAACATCTGCAGCCTCGCAGCCGCCACTCTGGCCGAGGCCTCTCCCGCCTCTTCTCGTCCTTACTATAAAGCGGCGCTCGCAGTGCTGAGAGCGATGCTGGAGACAACAAGGATGAGGAGGAGGAAACTAAAGCCCCCATTGCTGATCCTGAGCCAGAGCTGAGAGACGAGGGAGAGGCCGCCCCCAGGATCAGCACTCTGTGAGCAGTGCCGAGGCTCAGGTCAGTGTCTTCAGTCCATCCTACATCGTCACAGTAAATGAGACAAAAAAGGCTTCTGGAGCTGTGGTTGCGACAGCAATGGTGCTCCATTAAGTGTGATGTGGAGGGAAAATGAGACACGATGGACACCCAGGAATGTCAACACGCTTCAGTCCAATTCTGCAGGGTCACAGCTAGCATCATGTGGTCCAACTGCTGCTGCCTAATTCAGCCCCCCGCTCAAGTCTACCACACACTTAAGTTGATATATCAGTAGTTCATGTGCCAGTTGGACACGAGCTCGGCTGGATGGACGGTGAGAAGGGAGGAAACTTGTTTGTGGGTGTGTAAAGTCTGCCACATGACTGCTGCCCCCCTCTTGGATCCATTAAATTAAATCCATTAAACACTCTTCACTAACGAGTTAAATCAGGAAAATAAGCAGAGCCCACAGTTGATGGGATGACAGGATGGGCCTGCCCCAGCACTGTCCCAGCACTGTCCCAGCTCTGTCCTCAGCTCTTTCCTCAACTCAGTTCTCAGGTCTGTCCCAGCTCCGTCCTCAGTTCCGTCCTCAGGGTCTGTCCCCAGCTCTGTCCCAGCTCTTTCCTCAACTCTGTTCTCAGGTCTGTCCCAGCTCCGTCCTCAGTTCCGTCCTCAGGTCTGTCCCAGCTCTGTCCTCAGCTCTGTCCCAGCTCTTTCCTCAACTCTGTTCTCAGGTCTGTCCCAGCTCTGTCCTCAGCTCTGTCCTCAGCTCTGTCCCCAGCTCTTTCCTCAACTCTGTTCTCAGGTCTGTCCCAGCTCTGTCCTCAGCTCTGTCCTCAGCTCTGTCCCAGCTCTTTCCTCAAATCAGTTCTCAGGTCTGTCCCAGCTCCGTCCTCAGTTCCGTCCTCAGGTCTGTCCCAGCTCTGTCCCAGCTCTGTCCCGGCCTATGTCCTCAGCTCTGTCCTCAGCTCGTCCCCAGCTCTTTCCTCAAACTCAGTTCTCAGGTCTGTCCCAGCTCTGTCCGGCTCTTTCCCAGCTCTGTCCCAGTTCCGTCCTCAGGTCTGTCCCCAGCTCTGTCCCGGCTCTGTCCCAGCTCTGTCCTCAACTCGGTTCTTGGTCGTCCCAGCTCGTCCTCAGCTCTGTCTCAGGTCTGTCCCAGCTCGGGTTCTGTCCTCAGGTCTATCCCCAGCTCTGTCCTCAGGTCTTCCCTCAGCTCTGTCCTCATGTCTATCCCCAGATCTGTCCTCAGGTCTTCCCTTGGCTCTGTCCTCAGGTCTTCCCTTGGCTCTGTCCTCAGGTCTTCCCTTGGCTCTGTCCTCAGGTCTTCCCTTGGCATCTGTCCTCAGGTCAGTCCCCACTTTTGTGGTGAGTGTTTACACCACACTCTTGCTGTGTCTTTCAGGTTGTCCCGGCTGAGAAAAACAACGATAACGCAGGTGAAGCTGAGCAGGGGAATGAGAGCATCAAGGAAAAGGTGGCAGATGAAGGAGCAGCGAGAAGAAAGAGGAAGAACAGGAGTCTGAAGAGGCCTTTAAAAAAGAGAAGATGACGGAGGAGAAGGAGAAGGTCAAATCTCCCAGAGTCCCTCGTCAACCAAAGACCCTCCAGATCAAAGTTACCCTGCTGGACAACACTCTGTACGAGTGTGAGCTGGAGTAAGAACACCCCACATTGTCTTCAGTCACACTCACTAAAGACTTGAGGGAGGGCCAGAGTTTTAGAGCAGGGACGCAGCAGACGTCCCTCTAGAGACGCTACAAAGACACGTTCTCAGGACCTGTTGCCTCATTTCATCTCTAGCTATGAAGTCACTGTCCAGCTTCCATTATTCTGAGTTTATGTGTATAAATCTGAATATTTGTGTGTGTCAGAAAACATTGCAAAGGACGGAGCTGTCATCAAGGTGTGTGTACCACCTCACCTGTTGGAGAAAAGACTATTATGGGCTGGCAATCTGGGAGACACCCGTCAGAAAGAGTGAGCTGTTAGTTACAGAAGGTCCAGTCAAGCACTGATGGAACAGCAGAGCACAGGCACACACACACAAACACACACTACCGTGCATATGTGCACATGTGCTGATGTCTACATCTGTCTCCTTAGACTTGGATGGACCTCCACAAGGAGATCCGCAGGCAGGTACCAGGTGAAGATGATGACTCGGCGCCTCTCACCAACATATTTACTGGGATTTCGCTCCTCTTCACTTTTCTAATCGCTGCCTTTTCTTTTTCAAGGTGCCGTCTGCACTTTTACCTTCAATGTGAAGTTTTACCCAGCAGATCCAGCCCAGCTGTCTGAGGACATCACCAGGTACGTGGACTTTCTGGCATGCAACAGGTGCCACAAGATCAACATCAGTTCAAAGAGGAAGCTCTACCTGTTAGCAATTAGTGTAATCAATTAAACTTCCCGTCCATGTTTCTCGATCCTCGTTTGTGTCCTGCAGGTACTACCTGTGTCTCCAGCTGAGGCAGGACATCTTGCAGGGTCACCTGCCATGCTCCTTCGTCACCCTGGCCCTGCTGGGCTCCTACGCCCTGCAGTCAGAGTTGGGCGAGTATGACCCGGAGGTTCACGGCACTGACTATGCAAAGGACATGAAGATGGCCCATGGTCAGACCAAGGAGCTGGAGGACAAAATGATGGAGCTGCACCAGACCTACAGGTTAGATCATTGCCTCCACCTGGAGTGAAATAACACAATTTAGTTTGGCTTGTTTGTGTTGCTTTTGCTGAACACGTGGCTCAAGTTCCCATTTTCATGTTTTCTTACACTTTGCTGATGTTTCTGCTGTGGATGAAGGTCGATGACGCCGGCCCAAGCAGACCTGATGTTTCTGGAGAACGCCAAGAAATTGTCCATGTACGGCGTGGACCTCCACCCAGCCAAGGTGAGCACGATGGTCCTGTTCTGTGTTTATTAAAGAGAAATGGCTGCATTAATCATGAAACAACAAAAAAAGAAAATTCCACAAATGTGGGTTCTGGTTTTTCTTCTTCTAATTTAAAACTTTCAGGTAAAATAAATAATAATGAATAAATCAGCAGTACCTTCTCTAGAAGGCTAATGAAGAACTGTCTGTCAGGATCTGGATGGTGTGGACATCACACTGGGGGTGTGTTCCAGTGGTCTCATGGTCTATAAAGATAAACTGCGGATCAACCGTTTTCCATGGCCCAAAGTCCTCAAGGTTTCTTACAAGCGCAGCAGTTTCTTCATCAAAATAAGACCATCCGAGGTGAGAGGCTTTTCAATCGAAAGACTTCTTCTCATTCTGTAACCAGCTGTGAATGGAACCATGACTGCAGTGTGCTTCCTGTCAGGTGGAGCAGTATGAGAGCGCGATCGGTTTCAAACTGCCTAATTACAAAGCAGCCAAGAAGCTGTGGAAGGTGTGTGTGGAGCATCATGCCTTCTTTAGGTAGGTTACCTCTTCTTTTCACCTCAGTTCACGGCTTAAATTCGAATTGAAAACATGTTTTGGGTCAGGCTGACTGCTACCGAGGCCACAAATACTCCAAAGAAGTTCCTGGCGTTGGGCTCAAAGTTTCGCTACAGCGGTCGCACCCAAGCTCAGACCAGACAGGCGAGTTCTCTGATTGACCGCCCGGCTCCTCTGTTCCAGAGATCTTCCAGCAAAAGGAACACACACAGTCTGGATGGAGGGTACATGTTCAGAATCTGTGTGAGTGTGTGTGTGTGTGTGTGGTGTGTGTTTTTATTTTTTACTAATTTTTGATTGATTTCAATCATTCATTTCTAAGTAAATGTAATTTATGAAGCCTCAGCCATAATAGAACAGGAATCCTGAACTCCCGAGACCAACAAATGGAAGCATGGCTGCCCTCTAACAGCCATAAACCTTGAGCAGAACCCAGCTTAAATGAAAAGGAAATCCAGGTAGCACAAACACGGGTGCACAACGCTCAGTCTGGTGAACCTTGATGTTGATGACGAAGGGATGAAGGGACGTTAGCACCACCTCAATCTCTGCTAAAAGAGCTCATAAGAACAACCTGGTTGGGTCTTTGTGTCATCATACAACACATCACAACCGTCTGGAGGTGGATGAAGTGACACCACTGTACAGCAATAAAAGCCTGACGGAGAAGCTGAGCTGAGCCCAACAGGGACCATGTGGAGAAGGTCTCTGACTTCAGAATTTGGCTCCTGTACTTGGATGATGAGCTAACCTGCCAAAAACAGCGCTGCTCAAGAAGGCAAAGCAGCAGCACCTCTCGCCAAAGAGCTGCTGGCATCCTTCTGTAGATTGGCAAGCACATAGCGGGGTGATGCATCCCAGTCTGGTTTGCCAGTCTGGTAGGACGTCACTCTAGATGAGCCTATCTAGAGGGTCGCAGCACTGGAGTCGCACTGGTCCGGCCGCCACAGAAAGGTCAGCAGCATCCCGAAGGGCTCGCTCAGCAACTCAGGGGCCCACCCTCAAGCAGGTGGTGCAGGACAGTAAAAGCCCAAACAGTCTGACAAGCAACACGTGTCCCGGGGCTACTGCACTACTCAGAACGCCTCTTCTCGCCAAAATGTGCAACATTTTAATTTTTTTAACAGTTTCAGTTTGATTGCTTGTCTTGCTGTTTATAACAGAAGAGCACAAAGATGTTAGCACACATGTACACATGGAGAACTGGGTCAGAACTTCACAAACTAACTGGGTCAGCGTGTTCTAACATTTGAACTTTACATCTCATGGCCACGGTGCTGGGACACTGGTGACGCTGTGAGGGTGTTTTGAAGGTTCAGCAGACAGGCAGCAGTATAGAATAAACTGGTTTAGACCAGCTTGTTTTTTGGGCATCGAGTGTTGGCTGATGACTCTGTCTCTTTTTCCATGTTGTAGCCATGGTGTCCACTCCCAACAACAGAACCCCCCGTCCTTTCAGTGCCCCCATCATGTCACCCTTGTCACCTGGGGAGCCAGTCCCATCACCAGTGCTCTCCGCCCTGCTGCGCTCGAACCACCGTGACAGCCCCACCCCCAAAGACCCGAGCGGTGGTGACAGGAAGGCAGAAGGCCGGGGGCAGAACCAGCCAGAGTCTGCCAAGGGTCATAACCTCCGACCACAGTCCACCTCAGAGATGAAGGTAATAATGTCTATGGGGGGGAGGGGCCTCACAGAAAGAGGACAAGAGCAAATGAATCACATGTAGTTAAGGTCATGTAAACGAAGGTGTGTGTGTGCGTGCTTGCGTGTGTGTTTGTGCTGGCAGACACTGTCCAGGAGAGAGCGGAGGCACCCCCCCTCTGTGACCACCAGCGCAGGCAAACGAGACAAAAACAGTGAGGTTTGTTTGCATGATGAACAGACATTAATCCCATGATGCAAGTCTGACTACTAGCTCAGACTACTTAGCTCGGGAGCTAGGAAGAGTCCAGAGCTCTGCCCAGTTGCCCTTAGGCAAGGCATTAAAGCGCTTATTGGGTTCAGTGTGCTCACTCTGACGCCTCTCCTCAGTGTTTGGTGACAGCACCTCAGTCTGTCACCTCAGATGAGTCTTGCTATCAGACATGTGGGTAAATGGTTTCAAAGGTGTATTTGGACATCCTGTGGTCACCTGAGCATCTCCTGGGACGATCTGGTGCCATCACTGTCCCAGATATGATGGGGCCGAGCCTCTGGGGATCCTGTCAGTCAGGAGAAGGATCTTCGTTCTCCTATCAATGACCTTGCTGGAGCAGCCCGGTTTACTCTGGATCCAGAACTAACCAGTTACAAGCTGAGGAGGACTGGTCCAAGTCCTCTTCTGCCAAGAACCTTCTTCTGGTCCAAGAACCTTGTGGAACTCCGTGACTAACGCCAGTATATAAGAAGGAAACATCATGATCTGAACCAGTTTAATTCCAGTGACCTGCTCCAGGCTCTGTAACAGGATGTTCTGGTTAATTGTATCAAAGGCAGCACTGAGGTCCAGCAGAACCAGCATAGAATCCAGTCCATGATCTTAAGATCTGTGAAGCTCATGTGATGATAGTATGATGACCTCAGTTTCAGACTGTCAGGTACCTGCATTACCAGCACCTACTGAGGGACTTCAGGAATGGATGGAAGGTTAGAAAAGTTCTGCGCCCAGAATGTGACTGCTGACCCAGCAGACTGAGGCCCAAATGTTTTCATTTCCAGTTCAATATGAGTCAACATTGTCAATGTGAACGATGATCTTCTTACGCAGTAACTGTGTTTTTCCTCTGATGGAGCAGCACACTCCTCAGAACAAAGCAAAGATGGAGACGGCCCGAATGAGGAAGGTCTGTGCTCTCATCAGTTCCTCATCTCCAGCTCCGGCATGATTGACACAGAGAGGCCCAGAATGTTGCCTGCACGATTCCCTCATCTTTCTTTGATGTTTGTGTCAAGCTTCACTTGATTCATGGCTACTTTCATCATTGTCACAGCTGCACCTACTAGTCAGCAGAGCTCCCAGGACTTCTGGTGACCAGAGCTCCCACGACTTCTGGACCAGAGCTCCCAGGACTTCTGGTCAGCAGAGCTCCCAGGACTTCTGGTGACCAGAGCTCCCAGGACTTCTGTCAGCAGAGCTCCCAGGACTTCTGGTGACCAGAGCTCCCAGGACTTCTGGTGACCAGAGCTCCCAGGACTTCTGGTCAGCAGAGCTCCCAGGACTTCTGGTCAGCAGAGCTCCCAGGACTTCTGGTCAGCAGAGCTCCCAGGACTTCTGGTCAGCAGAGCTCCCAGGACGTCTGGTCACCAGAGCTCCCAGGACTTCTGGTGACCAGAGCTCCCAGGACTTCTGGTGACCAGAGCTCCCAGGACTTCTGGTGACCAGAGCTCCCAGGACGTCTGGTCAGCAGAGCTCCCAGGACTTCTGGTCACCAGAGCTCCCAGGACTTCTGGTCAGTAGAGCTCCCAGGACGTCTGGTCCCGCCTTGTTGACTGTCAGAGTCTCTCAGGTTGCAGCCAGAAACCCAGAAACCCAGATCAGTTTGTACAAAAGTAGAAGATGTAGATCTTGTCCATCCAGCTCTGGTTATGGTGCAGAGGGACACCCTGGAGTCACGCTGCCCCTCCTGTGCACCTCCAGTACTGCAGGGACATTTGCATGTGGAGCATGTTCATCCCTGTTGTTGAGGAAAGTGTTTGGATCGTTGCCCACCAACTCTTCCTGTTTCTATTCTTCACAGAAAAGAGTCAAGAAACTTGAGGGTGAAACCATCTATATCAAACACAGCAATTTAATGTTGGAGGTTGGTGTTCCACTTACTACCTGCAGGACGTTGTCTTCACTTCCTTTCACGCCTTTTTCTACAAACGTCCCAGAACATCAGTGTCTTTGTGGCCTGATTTGTTGATCCCGGTTTGATCCTTTCTCGTCAGCCTGGAACTCAAACTCCAGGCTGAAGTGAAAAAGAATTTTCAGAATCTTGAACATTAACGAGAAGAAGTGAAGTGACGTCAGAATTCATTTCGTTGAAGCGCCTTTGCCAACGTCTGCTTCTTCTTTGCTGCTGCTGTTAAAGGATCTGGATAAGACCCAAACTGAGACCATCCGACACCATAACAGCATCAGTGAGCTGAAGAGGACCTTCATGGAGTCAGTACCAGAACCTCGGCCCAGTGAGTGGGACAAGCGTCTCACCACCAACTCACCGTTTCGCACAGTGAACATCAATGACCAGCTGCAACCTGCCGTGAGTCCAAAACCACCAAGTCCACACATACACTCGAGTCTCCAACCAAGCAGGAGGCATAGTAGTAGTAATAATAATGTTATTATTGTTATTTTGGTTGTTATCATTATCTTGTCACAACAACCAACAGCTGTGGTTCCTCTGAGCAGTTGTCTGGAACTCTGACTATGATCAGCCCACAAAACAGGAGAAGCGTGTCAGAAGATACTAAAGAGTCTTTAGATCATTTCCTCAGAAATGTCCGTTCTCAGGACCAGTGGAGGAAGATCAGGTCTGTGAGGCCAGGAGGAATATCAGGGAGAACCAGTCAGAACCCGATTTGATCTCAGACCTCCAGGAAGATCTGGCAGACTGTGGAGTTGGGCTTCACTGTTCAACTGTTACACCTGCAGAGATCTGACCTTCACAGAAGAGTCATTAGAAGAAACCATCTCCTGCATCCTCAACACAACAATCAGCCTGAGAAGTTTGATAAAGAACATCCAGACAAGTCTGATGGGCTTTAGAGACCAGTGTTGTGGAACCAGGAGGTTCTCCGAAACTCTTTGGCTGCTGTGAGCAAAGGAACACAGAATCTGGTGAGATGAACATCTGTCCAGCTGTGAGATGGGGAGGGTCCATCATGCTTCGTGGCAACATCTCACAGATAGAATGATTGAGGAAGAATGATTCAATGAAACTCCAACAAACTGGAAGAAAGCAGAAGATCAGCCGTAAAAAAAGTGGAAGAAGAAAAGAAGACGGCTTCTGTGGATGGTGATGATCCTAAACACACCTCAGATCCACCTTGGACCATCTCCAGAGGCTCCAGCTGAAGGTTTCTTGAAGGTCCTCACAATCTTCTGACCTCAACATCACTGGAATCCGTGGACAGACTCCTGAGGAGCTGCAAACATCAGAGTCCCTGGAGCTTCCTGTCTAAACTGCTCTATCAGTCTGTCCATCACCATAGCAACACAGAGGCGTTGTCTTTGATGAGGTGTACTGATGATGCAACGGCGAGGTTGGAAGCCGCTGGTCGAGACGGGCAGGAACAGGTGATGGCATTGGAACACTGCCAACCAAAGACAGGCGTGGGAGGGGCGGGGGGGGTGTAGGTGATGGTCCGGTAGAGAGTCCGATGGGAGTGAACGGGGGGGCAGCCCCGCCCAGCCTGGAGATGGACAAACAGGCACAGAAGGGGGGGGAGAGGGGAACACTGGGGAGAACTTTCATGCTGAGGAGCATTTTTGTCCTGAGAAGCTGACTAATGGTTGCTCTGTTCCCTCCAGTCTCCGGTGCTAAAAACGCAGACAATCACCATCTCAGATGTAACAAACTCTCTGAGAGGGATGGTCGCCTATAGAGACACCCCCCTGTGTCACTCTGAGACCAAGACCATCACCTACGAGTCAGCACAGGTGAGGAGCACATCCAGAAGACTCAACACGCCTCTAACTAAACCTTGATCTTCTCTGATCACAACCTGGTCCAACCTGTCTCCCGCACGAGGCTCCGAATTTGTGGCTATTGACAAGATTTGCTATTAAAAACAGGAAATATACAGTTTAGCAGTCTTGGCTGAATGTGTGTGACCTTGTGAGTATATTTTCTGCTTTTCTTTTTTTAAAGCAACAATTAAGGAGTGATTCGAACATGATAACGACAGGAAAGAAAATGAAAACAAAAAATAATCTGAGCCTTTTTGGTGTTTTGACGGCAGCCTTGAACTGAAGCGTCAGGCGATGTTTCTGAGCTGAAGCAGAGCAGCTAACTGGCCCTCATGGTGGAGGTCTTTTTGGCATTATTGCATGTTTTTAGAGAGCAGATGGAGATATAGATATAATTTTCAGTACGAACCATCAGTGTGCTTCTGTTTCAAGTTAAATGGGATGTAGATGCTAGCCTAGCCGCAGCAGGAACTGACTCAGGTGGGGGGACCTTCCTGCTGAGGGTGGGCCGGCTGGAGGAGGAGATAGGGCACCAAAGGAAGCTGCTCAGTGAATCAAGCATGTTCTCCGTAGTAGAACTAGCCTGAGACGGTCCTGCGCTACCCTTGAGCATTAGCATCACGACTGTAGCCACTGAACAATTAGATGTTTTAAGGTCTTTCAGAATTTGTCTCCTCAACTTCCGAAGGGTCCTCCAAGACAACGTTGCTGCTAACATGCACTTTGTAAATGTAGCAGAATTCCTCTCAGTCTCTGTTGTACCTGTCACACGTGCAGTGGTCCGTTCTGTGAAATCATTTGAGATGTTTGTGTCTCTCACAGCCTGTGGACGGCCCAGTAGAGAAGGATTCTGGAGTGCTGTTGAGTGCACAGACCATCACATCTGAGACCGTCAGCACCACCACCACTACCCAGATTACCAAGGTCTGCTCAGTGTTCATGTTTACCATGAAAACCTCATGGTCAGGCCAACAGAAACAGGCAGACAGGCAGACAGCCGATGCAGGTTAGCAGCAATGCTGAGGTCCTGTTAGAGTTCAGCTCAGTTTATAGGAGTCAGTGATAGTTAATGCTAATAACAGTGATATTAATTATGCTTCCAGTCCACCCTCAGATAAAATCCCTTTACATAAATGGAGACGTGCACATCTTCTTTTTCCCCTGAGGGTCTTTGAGGCAGATGGTTCTTGTCCAATGATGTTGTAACTTGACTCTTCTTGTCAATGGTCATGGTGCTAGTGTTGTGGTTGTTCGGTGTTTGTTCTGGTTGAAAACTAAATCCAAATGGGGGTGGGGGCATACCTTGGTAGCTACCTTTATGTAGCTACTGGGGAGAGAACATGCATGACGTCGTGTAGAAGGTAAATAAAACCTTGTCTGGAATAGTTTTGGAGCAAATGCCGCCGAATGTAGCAGATCAAAGTCATCTGCTTTTATTTACATTTTACATCCCAACGTCTTTAAATCCCATTAGGACACAGTTAGTGATCAGTAATGCACCAGAAGCTCCTTTCGACTCGTGCCGCTCGTGGGCCAGCGTTCCATCCAAGTTTTCTCTAGAATCTTGAAAGGATGGCGAGCTCTGGCCTGGATCCTCCTTTAGCTGTTAGCACTGGTGACCCCGTCTGCAGATTAAAGTCAGAGAGGCGGAGGCTGAAATCGGGTGACAGAGGCGGCAGCTTCTGGGGTCACAGCAGATCTCTGCTTCAGCGTGTTCTTCACGTCTGAATGGACTTCTTGTGGAGGTGCATCCTTCCTGAGGCTGATCCTCATGTGTGGACCTTCCTCTGCAGACTGTTTGGTGAAAGGAGGAGGAATCTCGGAGACACGGATTGAGAAGAGAATCGTCATAACTGGAGACACGGAAATAGATCATGACAAGGTAAAAGGCTGCTTTTCTTCTCCTTCTTCTTTTGTCCTCAGCCCTGAAGGTGCAGCTGCCACTTTCATTCTCTCCTCCAGGCTTGGCTCAGGCCATCAAGGAGGCCAAAGAGCAGCATCCAGACATGTCTGTCACCAAGGTGGTGGTGCACCAGGAAACGGAGATCACTCCAGATTGAGGGGTGGGGGTGAGTCCATGAACACATTCACTGCCTCCCCCTCCAAAAGGCTGCTCAGATCAAAACACCTGCACTTTCTTATTTTCCTTCTTCTGCTCCTTTTGGGAGGAGCTCTGTAAATGTTGGAATAATTGTGTTCCTCCGCCAGAATTATTGCTGCTGTATTGAGGAGTTTTAGGGAATATCAGAGGGAGACCTGAGACCTGATCAATCTGCAATAATTCTGTCCCCTGTTTCCAGTTGGCCCAGTCCTCCAGTCAGTGTTCCCTCCCACCATCCCAGCTAAACCAGCAGACAGAATGGAGACATGGAGCGTTTTGACCTTCCTCCATTTTGTGGAGGATCCTTGCCTGAAGCTGGACTGAAAAACTCCACAAGCTTTTTTTAAGGACGAACGAAGAACACCAGAATATCCACGTTTCTGTAGATTTATGAAAAACCTAAAAATCAAGGGCATTTGGTCTTTATTCTACCACTTTATTTTTCTACAGTCTTTCTCACCATCATGTAGAATGCTGATGATTAGATGGGTGAACAGTTGTTTTGTATGGAATTAATATTCATGATAGCTGATTATGACGTTATTCAGACTATTAAGGTGTTCCAAACTACATTTATGAGGGAATGTTTTCCCTTTTGTTTGTTTTTAATGTATATAAAATGTTAAGTTTGTCATTGTGTTATGCTTAAAATGGTGTGTGTTCAGTCATACTGGAATGTGATGGTTTACTGGTGTACTTGCCTGTGTCATCAGAATAAAATCACCTTTTCATCTTTTTCTCCGTGAGCTGACGTTTACGTTCATTATTATTTATCATCTTCATCATCCTCCTCCTCCCTCCTCTCATGTTCCTGTTTCACACTGTTTCACTCATCAGATTATTTATCATGGTAAAATTAAAAGTGGAGAAGAGAGGAGGGGAGAGGAGAGGAGGAGAGGACAAGAGAGGAGGGAAGAGGAGAGGAGGAGAGGACAAGAGAGGAGGAGAGGAGGGGAGAGGAGGGGAGGAGGAGGAGGGAGGGGAGGAGGAGAGGAGAGGGAGAAGAGGACAAGAGAGGAGGAAAGGAGGCGGAGAGGAGGGAGAGAGGAGGGAAGAGAGACAGAGAGAAGGAGGGACAAGAGAGGAGGGGAGAGGAGAGAGGACATGAGAGGAGGAAAGGAGGAGGAGGGAAGAGGAGAGGACAAGAGAGGAGAGGACAAGAGGGAGGAGGGGAGAGGAGGACAAGGAGAGGAGAGGAGGAGAAGAGAGAGGACAAGAGAGGAGGAAAGGAGAGGACAAGAGGGGAGGGGGAGAGGAGAAGAGGGGAGAGGAGAGAGGAGGAGGGAGAGGAAAGGAGAGGAGGGAAGAGGATGAGAGAGGAAAGGAGAGGACAAGAGAGGAGGGGAGAGGAGAGGACAAGAGAGGAGGAAAGGAGAGGAGGGGAGAGGACAAGAGAGGAGGGACAAGAGAGGAGGAAAGGAGAGGACAAGAGAGGAGAGGAGGGGAGGAGAGGACAGAGAGAGGAGGAAAGGAGAGGAGGGGGAGAGGAAAGGAGAGGAGAGGAGAGGACAAGAGAGGAGGAAAGGAGAGGACAAGAGAGGAGAAGAGGAGAGGAGGGAAGAGAGGACAAGAGAGGAGGAAAGGAGAGGGGGAGAGGAGGGGAGAGGAGAGGAGGGGAGAGGAGGAAAGGAGAGGACAAGAGAGGAGGAAAGGAGAGGACAAGAGAGGAGGGGAGGAGAGGAACAATTTAATTGGGCTTCATTGTTTTTCACTCGATTAAAGAAGAAACATGAGTGAAGCTTTTCCACGTGAGTGTTTTCGAGGCCTGAGAGCAACGATCAACAGAGACAAGTTTCAAATGACCAAAGTTCCCAGAGTAACTAGGCGTTCTGACGTCCAGTCAGGAGGAAGATGTCGACGCGTTAGAGCAGCAGAAATGCTCTGAACGCAACATCAAAGGATTAAAGAAAACACCCAACGAAGGGATTCCCGAGCACGAGGCCACGGCGTGCACGTGGTCGGCTGATTTATCGATTATTGCTGAAGATGATGATGAAGAGGACGACGGCTGACTGTGAAGCCTGTAGAAACTGAGCGAGCACGCACACCCCTGTGGAAATGACGACAACATTAACCCAAACAGCTTTATTTCAGACAGCAAGATCCAGGTCTTGTCCTACGTAGGTTACAGTGCGTAAGGCTGCTGGGAATGCTGGGAAGAGCTGGTTAGCAGCTGAAAAACCATCCGGAAACGCCGAACATTTCACAAAAAAAGCAGCATTTACCATGCAGGCGCGACATTAGAGCTAGAGTTCCTTTTTTGGTGAGTTTGACAAGAGCTGTAAACTGAAAAACAAGTTAAAGGTTTGAATCCTTCCCGGTTTATCTCCCAGGTTTCCAGTCAAGGACCAAATACAGAGCACACAGAACAGCCTGGAGCGGGGTCACGAGGAAGACGTGGACAGCGAACCAGGAAGCCACGGGAGAGGAAAGTCTAATCAGTCCTGCTGAGGGGGGTTCTCGCCTGTCGGAGTGAGGTCAGCAGGAGGGGCAAGCAGGGTTCAGAGCCGGCCGCTGCTCTTGAAGCCCGAGCGCCACCAGAGTCTTGGCCAGGAGCGAGGTGACCCTGGACAGGGATGGGGGGCTGACTTGGCATCATCTGGAAGACACCAGGACCTGCTGCTGATTATCTGCTTCAGCTGGGACTGAAGGTAGCAGCCATACCTACCGACGGCCTTCACGACCTGATTAGAACTCATTTGTCTCCTTAACCGCTTGGTCCCTTTTCGGGGGGGTGGTGAGGGGACACACGCGGGCGGGGCAGCTCCACCCCTGGATTGTCATTCATCACGGGGCTCTTTGGGAGCATTTGTGGTTCGGTACCTTGCTGATTATAACTAAAATTGGTAAATAAGGAGATAAATGCTCACCACTGTTAGCAACAGTAGCATCGCATATGCTATATTGAAGGAAAGTGCTACTCCAACTTGGGTGACTGATTTAGTACCGGTACCAGAACCTTTGAAGACTCTGCTAAAGACCCTGGAGTCTTTGGGGTTCTACTGTAACTGAGGCCGAGGTCACCAAACTGGCTGGCAGTTCCATTCAGGGCTCGGACTGTTACAGGCACTGCACGGACCACCAAGAAGGTGCACCTGGAGAGGCGGGTGCTTCGTTCCAGAAAGAGGAGCAGACGGGATGTTCCACATATAGATGGATCATCCACCCCACATCTCTCTGAGAAAATCTATGAGTGCTCAAGTTCTTCTGTTAAATTAAAGATCAATTCCAAAACTAAATAAAAACAACATAATCCTGGACATGGAACACCAAACCAGCCCCTCATGCTTTTAGAAATCTGGCAGTTAATTCACCAGGTTGGACTCAAATAACCTCAAGATAAGCCTGGATGGTGCTGAAGGGAGTACTGGGGGGGTACTGGGGGGGTACTGGAGGGGGCCTCTGACTCAGTCTTTAAGGTTTAGAAGGCCTAAGCTAAAAAAGGCTTTGGGGTAATTTTTCTGCTTGATGCAAGCATGTGCTCATGCATGTGCCCCTGTGGGGACAGTAACAGTAGCACCACTGCTGTGTCAGAGGTCATTATAAAGTCCCCGTCCATCCTCTAAAACGGTCACCAACTCACCTTTTCAACTCTGTGACAGTGAATGAGTCCATCTTCTCCCAGGTAAAAGGTGGAGAAGGCGTCTGAGGTCCTACAGAACACAACACTAGTTAATGTTGTCCTCTGCTGTCAGCAGGACACGGACAGAACCACAGCCGACCGGAGGGCAGCACCAGCCAGGACATTAGAACCCTTTACTAACCAACGTTGATTCTATTAATAGTTAAAATTAGAGCCGGAGATCTGAAAGTGCACCTCTCAGGCTGAAGGAAGGAAAGTTGATGGAGGTTTATTGGCATGAACTGCAGGTTGTCTCCAGTCTTACAAGCTCCAAACGGACTAAACTAGCTCTGCAGAAGCCCAGCGTCCAGGCCTGGACAAACCAGGACGAACCAGGACAACTGGTCTTCGAGGTTCACATGTTCTAACACATTTTAGGAGAAGCTGAGCTTCTTGGCTGTTTGACAGACTCATCTATGCTCCTCCCCCTCGCTCAGGCTCACGAGCTGTGGCTCCTTAAACCCGTGGAAGAGTTTCGTAGCATTTGTGTAGCATTCATGTAGCATTTGTGAAGCCTTTGTGTAGCCACGTAGCATTCGTTGGAAGACAACACATGTCAAATCGCAGGTTGTGATGATGCTGCGCGATACCTGTACAGCTGAGATTTGTCCTTGTAGTAGAAGCGAGCAGCACAGAGTGAAATGGAAGACCTTTGACCCTCCAGCGGGCCTGATGGTCCCGTCCTCCATGTGCTTGGTGAGCTTCAGAACCTCCAACCGAACCTCAGCGTAATAACACAAAGACAGAAGGCGCCAAAGTGAGGAGGAAGAGCTGGTACCGCACACGTCCTCTGTGAAAACGGCGGAGTAGCCCCCGCCTAAAAACAGGCTCGCATCGCCCCCCCCCCCTTTACCTGGTCTTCATATTTAAGGGTCCATTGATGAATTCCAGATCTGCTGAATACATCGAGTAATCATGGTTCTTCTTGAAGAAACGCGGAAGCTGGCAGAGAGGAGCAGACAGAAAAGGGCTGAAAACTTTCTGAAATAAGTCACATTTGGGAGATTTTGGACCTGATTGTTCCCCTCCTCACACCCCCTTCGTCCCTTCACCTGAACTGGTCAGAAAGTGGAGCTCACATCTACATTCACTGACACAGACTGACGACACAGCTGCTCTTGTGGAGAACCTCAGTGATGCCCCCCTCACCCACTACACACTTTATGGCTTTATAACCTCAAGGAGAAGATGAGCAGAGTCCACTTCCAGAGGGAGCTCAGATCCTTGACCAGTCGGCTGTGACCAGCGCTCTTTACTGGGGAGCAGCACTGGGCGGCAAGATAAGAGACGGAAAGACCATGAAGAAGGCCAGCTGCAATCTGGAGAAGAGGACACCCTCCTGGAGGACACCTTCCTGGAGGACACCTTCCTGGAGGACAACCTCCTGAGGACACCCTCCTGGAGGACAACCTCCTGGAGGACACCTTCCTGGAGGACAACCTCCTGGAGGACAACCTCCTGGAGGACAAACCTCCTGGAGGACACCCTCCTGGAGGACAACCTCCTGGAGGACACCTTCCTGGAGGACACCCTCCTGAGGACAACCTCCTGGAGGACACCTTCCTGGAGGACACCCTCCTGGAGGACACCTTCCTGGAGGACACCCTCCTGGAGGACACCTTCCCTGGAGGACACCTTCCTGGAGGACAACCTCCTGGAGGACAACTCCTGGAGGACACCTGCCTGGTGACAACCTCGATCACCTCCACCACCACCCACCCATCCATCATCCACCCATGATGACAAACAGCAGCCATCCCAACTGGCCCAGTCCACTGCGCAACGCCACCAAACCAATCCACATGTTGGCCTGGTATTTAGACATCTTTGTTTATTTAAAAGGATGCACATTCCAATGGAACTCATTCACATGGCTATTTAGTGGCTTGATTCACTTCCTTCAATAACAATGAAAGGTGCAGCAGCGTTCTCATGCTCACTAAGCTGTGGCACCGTTATAAAGTCTATATTACCAGTGCGACCTCTGTGCAAAGTATCACTACCTTTTTGCCTTTTGTACTGTAACTCAAGGGCCGGTAACTTCCTGTCACCAAGCAGGTGGCGCTGTAAGTATGAGTCAATAGTGGAGCATCGATCTGTTCATTGTTCATTTTAAAAACTTGACCGCAACTCAGGGGCAAAAAATATGTTCGGGATTATCAGTGTGTGTAATAAATGCATGAGTTTCACTGCTAATGACTGAAGGAAACAACTTTTGCGGGCGATATTCTCGTGATATTCTCTAGTGAGATGGAGATAGTTATAGAAACACCTATAGAAACATAGGACACATTCCTGATAGCCATTCTTACCTCCGTCCTCAGTCTTTCGTACATCAGGGCCAGTTTCTCCTCCCGTTTACCATCTTCTTCTACGTCGCTCTGAACAGTCTCCGTATGGCTACAACAAAGCTGCTCTCGACTGTTGAGGAACAGCTAAATGCTTGTTCTCCGCCTCCGGTTTGCGTAGCGGTTCTCCGGCTCAGTGCAGGCTCTCTGCCCAAGCAATGAAAGCAGTAAAAATGTGGGAACCACTGGTGAAAGGAGCAGGACAGCTCTCTCCTTCAAACAGGCTTCTGAAGCAACTGTGTTTGTCTCTCTTGATAACACCAAACGCTGATATCATCTGGTCTCCTGCCGTCCACTGTGGTCAGTGGAAAGCAGAACTCGGAGGAGACGGGGACCCGAGGAGATCCCCAAGTTTCGCATCCCAGCACACCGGGACCTCCAACACTGTCTGTAGACCTGTCCACTTCACCTTGGGGCACTAGTTCACACAGACTGATGGAGTCCTCCAATGGCCCGTCCCCTCGCAATGAGGTCGTACAGCAGGATGAAGCGGGTGGGACAGCGTCAGCTGCTTAGTGTGTGGTATCTCAGGCTGTTTGGTGGCGCCACGGCCCACGATGCACAAACCATGGCACGTGTCTCATAGATCAACTGCCAGTTAAATGCCCTGCAGAGGAAATGAATGAAAAGCCCCATGACAATTAAAAATGATTAAGAATAAACACATTCACAATACATGAACTTTATCACATCACTTTATTGGCATTGTCCCACCCTCATCCTCATCTTGTGGGTACTGTACAATAGCGAATTCAATTTGTGTTAAGGAGATTACATCCGCATCAAAATCTATCATCCATCTAACCAGTGTTGCTCAATTAGCATCAATAATTTAGCAAATGAGCTTTCTGTCTACAAAGGAGGTTTGCAGTACTCGGATTGGGGTGGAGTCAGGTCACCGTTAGGTGACGAGTTGCAATTTTTCACGTTGTGTTGGGCCACATGGGTTGACCTTTTACAACCACACCACGGCAATCCACAAACAAGTTAGCCAGCGAGGTAGCAGCCAAGAGCAGCGACGGACAGGCTAATGCATCAATACTGTTTGTGTGTTATGCTTCTGAAGCACCGTGAGCCACCATTAGCGCTCTGTTAATGGTTCAAGAGGCGTGTCAAGGAAGCATCCATGTTGTTGGAAAAACCACCATCCAACAGAGGTGGAGGCTGAGGCACTTCCTATCACCCACATACTAGCAGTCCGCCACTCTTTCTGCCAACAATCCGAAAGTTCACACCATTTCATGAGCCCTGGTGATTCACCACCATGTGACCCAGGAGACAAAGGGGAAGCACCCACACTGTGAACAACCCTGCCAACGTCCCTGCCAACGACTCTCAGATGAGCACCCAGATCACTAGCATGGTCCACAAGGGCTGTATGTTCCAGCTCTGCCCTCAGCGAGCTTAGAACTGGAGAGAAACCGAAACACTGCGATGGATAACTACGACCTGGATGATTGAGAATCCTCACAGATATCAAAGAGGAGCTTTTCCTTGCCATCGTTGCTTGTTGGGGGTCAGGGCCGGGGGCAATTTTGATGCTCACTCTGCTAACTTGCTCTAGGGCAATATGCAGGGGTCCAGAAGTGAACAGGCCCTCTGTAAAGAGTGGATGTGTGTCCCATGGAGGGGACCGACTGTTTCGGAGACTGCTGCCTCTCTACTGGTACAAATGAGCTAGCTTCCAGTGACTCCCTGCAGCTTAAATCAGGAATGAGCAGCCAATGATAGCAATCTTGCTATTATGGTGAAGAGTTACGGAAAGGTTCCCAAATAAAATACTGGAAAACCGTCCAGTTGACCCTTGGTTAGACGTTAATAGACTCCTCTGAGCTGGAGGAATGAGGATCTACATGAGTCAGTCAGGCTGAATAGAGAAGGCTCTCACTTCCCCTGATGGTGTCTTGCTTTCCTTTAAGTTGCATCTAGTCTTCAACAACAGAGCAGCTTCATCTGATAAACAACCACCAGCTTTCATTAAAAAGATAAAACCAGTTTGATGTTGGAGGGGAAAAAAAAACAGACCGTTTGCACTCACCTGGCTCAGAATCCAGCTCTTAGTTTTGACTGATTGCCTTCTGGCAGGGCAGGCAAACAGACGTCACCCTGAAGGTGAAGCCCCACCTGCTCACAGCCATTCACCACAGGGGTCAGGGGTCAAGGCACCCCGGTCACCAGCAGACCATCACCTAAAATAAGGACAGGACATGAACAAAGTCAGCAAAGTTTCATGTTTAACAGTTCAGCATGTGTCGAAGCACCAACAGCGACTGGTGAGACCTGTCCATGCAGTGGCGGGAGACAGACGGTGAGAGAGAGACAGCAAGAGAGTGAGACAGGCAAGAGACAGGGGGAGATAGCAGAAGACAGGTCGGCAGAGATAGAGGTAGACAGGTAAGCTGAGAGAGAGAGAGGAAGTGAGACAGGGAAGGAGATTGTCAGACAGGTAGGCGGAGACAGAGAGACACTGAGAGAGAAAGATAAGCAAAGACAGGGACAGACAGACAATCTTACTGATGTGCATGATTTAGCTGCTGTGCTACACTATGCTAAGTGCCACTTTAGCCCAACATTGAGCCATTTCACGGAGGCCGATGATTTAGAATCACTAAAATCATTTCTGCAGCAGTTACAGATTTGTTACTCATCTGCATTCGTGACCGTAATTCTGTAGTCGTGTAGGCATTATTTCAACTCGAGACAGTTACACTGGTGTATTCAGCTGTCAGTTTATACCTTGGCCTTCGCCGACAGCCTGAATCCCAATGTAAACCAGCCTCATTGAACTCGCACTAACCTCAAAGACGATGCGGATCCTTGTCTCAGGTCAGCTGTGGTGGTCGGTAAAGTGGTCTTCGCGTGGTAAAGATGGTCTCCTGAGATGAACTCACAGCTCTCGCCTCAGCAGATCACTAAAACGCAACGTGGAACGCGCCAGTAATGACAATATTTACAATACTAATAAAACTAGTAATAATTATTTTCGTCCTCGTCGTCCTTCTCCTCCGCCTGCCGTTACTTCTTCTTCGTTGGTGCTTAGAGCTGCAGGCTGGGACGCAGCAGCGCCACGACCTGGCCGGGAGTGGTACCGCTGCCGTTGACGCAACACTTATAGTTCTATTGATCAGCTTGTAACTGGGAATTGAGCAAATAATTCCATCCCACCTCACACAAATGTTGATTTTAAGGAGAGGTTTACCCTGGACTGCCTAACCCAGACCTGTCTCAAGTTAACCTTCAAACCAAGTCTGAGCCCTCAAACAAGCAGGAGTTTGGAGGATCTGACAAAATTTCATTTAATTTTTGAGGGTTAGATTCGGTAGAAGCGGATGTTGCTAGTTGCAGATTATGGCCTATCGATTGGGTAGTCAAGGTGCTTCAGGAGTGCTCCGAGTTGTCTTAATTTAACAAAGGTTGTTGCTGGGTAGAGATCTGAATCCTCAAAGGACCGTGTGTTGAATATGGCTGAATTCACCTGATTAACAGCGTCCAGGATTCGCTGGCAGGGTTCTGAAAGTTTTATTGACAACTCAGAAGATGAGAAAATCCTAAGGACAAGCCGACAGAACAGGGCATAGGTTCTACAGTATAAGGAGATATCTTTTTGATCAAAGCACCCTGGCTTTCAGCCTTGAAAGATCCAAAGCCATCACATTCTTCCAGTGTTGGCATTATCTTTCACCTTTGCGAAGGTCGGAAATCCCATTTAAGTGGGCCAGAGTGCCCAGTAAGAGATTTGTTTTGCTGAAGTCCTCTCGTCTTCATCTTTAAAAAGTCAGCTGGACGTTCCCTCAAGAGGCTTTTCTCCTCTGACTGACTGGTGGGAACCCTGATGGTTTTGGTTTGGTCATCGGTGGTCATTGGCATTATTGAAGGGGTGCATTGTTAGGTGGGAGTGATTGTGAAACATTCTGGGGGGGTTGGGGGTCCAGAACTAACAACTGGTGTCATCCTCTCTGTTCGGTGATGGACTTTATAAAAGATGCTTGTTTTACTCTTTCTGGTGTGGGGGTGCTGCAGGTTCTCCGGTCCAGGTTCAGCAACATCATTGGCCCAAAGAATGAGGTCGGACTACCTAAAGATCCTGCATGACCAGGTTCCTCCATCAGTGGAGGTCTTCTTCCCTGATGATACAGGCAAGATGACAATTCCAGGATTCCTGGGCTCAGATAGTGAGAGGGGTTCAGGGATGATGAGACATCATTTCACAGAGGGATGGGCCACCAGAGTCCAGACCTCACCGAGCTTCTCAACAGCCTGCCAGCCTAACCCTAACCCTAACCCTAACCCTGCCAGTGTGTGGAATGGTTTGGGCCTCTTCAGGAGGAGTTCGTAGAGACTTTATTGCTTCTCTACATTACAGAAACATGTTTTCCTTCCATGGAGGCAGCTGTAGTTCTGGCCCGCATATGTGCATGAGACAAGATTCATCCTGCCGTAGTTGGACTGTAGTTTATACATGTTAGCAATGATGCACACCATCATAAATCAATAACTAAACACAGCCGGCCTCTGGTCATGAACTGCTGAGGTACAACACAAACCAGATCCAAGTTGTTTCTTACAGACGTTTATTGTTGAAATCGAAGGAACAAGTCACATGAAAGCAGAGGATGTGCTCACATCAAAGAACTCAGACGGTGTGAGCATTCTTTTAAAATGAAACAACAACAAAAATCAACAACTACACAACAACTACGTCCCCCACCAGCAAGATGGCTGACCTCGCTGTCCACCTCACAGACCTGATCCCCCGCAACGGATTCAGAAGAGGTTGCTAAGGTGGATCAAAAGTAATAAACGTACAGCAATTAAGCTCACCTGAGTAGCACCTGAACTGGCTGGCCCCATCTTCTGTGGTCCAGACGGCACAAGATGAAGCCCACATGGAGACTCTACTGGCTACCAAAAGGTTCAGGACAGCCAGCAAATGAGAAAGAAAAAGGGAAAAGGACAACAAAACAGAAGAGCAGTATAGGATGGAAAATAAACAGGTCAACGAAATGATGGAAGGAAATGAGGATAATAATGGGGGGGGAAAGGTGTTTTTCTGCAGTTTATCGTTATCCTACAGCGGTCGGCACGTCTGTTCGGGGAAAAAAAGCAATCCCAGCTGCTCGTTGTGGTGGCAGATACTTTAATGGGTGTCCAGAGGGGCAAGCAGGCAGGTAAAAGCGAGGACTCAAAGAGAATCTCAGTGTCCATTGTTTTTAACAGCAGCTCCAACATGTCTTCTCCATCTCTGAGACTAAATCAGTGAGGTATTACTGCCCAGTCTTCAGTGCAAGGACCTAGTGAACTTCATCAGAAGAGTCAAATTAGAACAATGAGAGGGGGACGAACCGAAAGGAATGGGTGAGCAGAAATATGAAGAAAAGGGAGAAGACAGAGAGAGACGTCATTCAGAAAGCTGCTGTGACCAGACAAACCAAGCAGGCAGGAGGACGAAGACCGGCTCCGTCACTCTCACGAGGAGCTGACGTTCTTCTTGAGGCCGTGACGGCAGCTGGAACCAGTGATCACAACCAGTTCTGGCTTCACTCGCCGTCAGTGGGAACACAACTGACAACAACCACTATGACTGACACCAAGAGCTGTCAGTCAGTCAGTCAGTCAGTCAGTCAGTCAGTCAGTCTACAGCAGGGATGGACAGCCCAGTCCTAGGGGGGCCGTGATCCAGCTGGGTTTTCCTCAGGCTTTTGTCCACCCTGGAGCTGGCCTTCGTAGGACTGGGCTGTCCAGCTCTGGTAAACAGGAAGTGCAGCGTGTAATCGGACAGCAGCCTTTTTGTTTACAGAAGTCGGAGCCTGAAACCTTTGGGCTCTGCATCATTTACCACATCTGCTAATGAAGAAGGTTCCAGCCAAACTTTTGAGATCAACCAAAACAAAAGCAGGCTGGTTCTGCTGGTGCAGGTCTGGGCCGCCAGGGGCCCCTTACTTAAGTCTCTACAGCCCCCTTCTGGTAGGTTCCTGAAGATTATGGTCTGGACCAACTGCTGGGCTACCAACTACTCCACAAATACAGAAGTAGTGATGTGATAGCTTTGTGTTGTTCCAATGGAATCGGTTCTAGTCCCAGTCCAGTTTTCACCATGTGAGCAGATGAAGTGACAGAATATGAAATTGTGTTTATGTATTTGTCATAAACTGCCTTCGCTCCAGGAGGTTCTGGCTCCGAGTTCTGAAGCAACTTCAGACACTGACTTGTTCAGGACACTACAGCAATAAAAGCGGAGGGAAAGGCCGCGTTGTACTCCGACAGGATGTTCAAAAACAATAAAACCCAACTGAAAAGAGCAAAAATATTACCTGATCTGTTGAGGAAGAAGCTCTTAAACACCACAAAGTTATTTACCTGCCCAAAAGTAAGAGAGGGAGAAAATGAGGCTACTGATGATCATCCACTCATCCATCCACTCATCCATCATCCACTCATCCAACATCCACTCATCCTCCATTCATCCAACATCCACTCATTCATCCATCCATCATCCATCCTCCATCCACTCATCCATCATCCACTCATCCATCATCCACTCATCCATCCATCATCCACTCATCCATCCATCCATCATCCACTCATCCATCCATCATCCACTCATCCATCCATCCATCATCCACTCATCATCCATCCATCATCCATCCAACATCCACTCATCTATTCAACATCCACTCATCCATCATCCATCCATCATCCATCCACTCATCCATCATCCTCCATCCACTCATCCCTCCATCCATGCTTGTGTTATTGTTCTACACTGCTGTTGTGCATCTACACTGAGCAGCTCCCTCACACTGTGTCTGACCAGACTGTCCTGGGAGGTGTCTCCCCCAGGTGTAGCAGCCTGTAGTCAGTCAAAGTTGATACTAAAACACCAGCCCAAATCCATGACCAGCACTATGTGTCTGCTGGCAAAAGATGAAGGGCCATGTCCTAAAACCGCTTGTCTGTCAGCCATCAGAGTCCTTTTGAAGAACACCCCCCCTCAATTAAAAATGGCCTTTTCAAAACTGTGCTGGTGGACAAATAGTACCTGAGGAACATTTTCAGTCAAATGGTAATGATTTGCTAGGAAGGATAGCAATTTAGGAGATGGCCGGTCATAAGCCATCAGAACTGGGTCCAGATTCTTGTCCTACAAAGAGAAAAGAGAAGCCACTGAAACACATGAAGGTATTATTATCCTCATCTTATCCAACTGTCTTTTCCTGCCGTTTGACCACGTACCTTAACTACGTTTTTAAAGCCCAATACCCAGTTGTACACATACATGCATCACATTAGATTTTATCTAGATTTCATCATATTTGTGTGATGACGCATCATAACAGATGGGTTAGTAAGAACTTAACACTTTCCAAATGTGCTTGTTTTATCTACAGTAGCTGCTGGTAAAATAATTCCAAGCTGGGTGTGAAACCCAAGAACATGACCAATGCTGCACCAAAGCCAGAATTACTTCATCTACATCAACCACTATAGCAGGAAAGCCCAATTGTTCACCTGCAGCATGAAGTCAAAGACCTCTAGTCCATAACCATGTCGCTGTAGGCTTTCCACAATGTAGAAATCCAGAACACAAAGGGGCTCCGCTTCGACGTGAACACTCTGGAGATCCTGAACACAAGACAGAGGGCATACTTCCAGAATTTCAAACAGAACATCTGAAAGCCAAACCACCATCCTGGGGACAAAGCAATAAGCGACGTGGTGACTCACAAGCAGGAACAACTTCTTGTATCCGATCTTGAGAAATCCTGTGACAACACCTCGTCCTCTGCATACAAGGCAAGAACAATTAATAGACCTGCCAGAAAACACTCAACAGAATAAAATACAGAGTGTATGTATCTATCCAGGCATCTATGCTTAGCAGATATACAGATGTAAACACACAGACCCGTTGCTCTCGCCATCTTTTAGTAGATAAAGCTGGTGTCTCTGCGACTTCATCTTGGATGCACTTGTGACAGGTGCTGGAAGCTGCTGGGCCTGTGGAAGAACAACACTGCACCAACTTTCATTATTTCATTAACTTATTTTAACTCAGATCAAATCAAGAGAGCTTGCTCTTGAAAGCTGTGACCTCCTTCAGGACAGGTGGGACAAACTGGACAGATGGACAAACAGCAAAATGGAACATTTTAGTGACCAAGTCACCGAATTTCAGAGACTTTGTGGATCGGCAGAACAACCAATCAAACATGTAAAGGCATAAATAAATAATCCAAATAAAAAGGAAAGATCCTATTAATACATCAGTACTTACAGAGCTAAGACTTTTATTTTGAAAAGTCCTGCACAGCAAATTACACAATTAGCAAAATGGGTTTAAATACCAATACTTAATGCTTGGATTTCAATTTCTAAATGAAAACATGCCCAGAAATAAATGTTATAACAACATCACAAACAATTTGTTCAGGACATGACATAGTTCTGCACTAAAATTGACTCATTAGTCATGATCAACATCAATGATCAGCCAAAAACAGCAATACAAACATAATAAATCTACAGCGGTTGTCGCGGTTATGAACCCAATGACAGTGTGAGGCATCCCATTAGATCCGGAGCTGAGAATCAGTGTCATTAGAAAAGGGATTCCAACTATATTTACCCTCGCCGACGCCTTCCCGAGTTCATCAATAACTGTAGCACAACAAGCCTGAAGGTCGGGCCTGCAAACATAAACAGTGCAACAGTGCGACGCGAGTACGAATCCGGGTCCTTCCTTTGTCAGTCACTCTGTGGTAAAGCTGAGATGGACAAACTAACAGATCCAGCTTACCTCCCAGCAAATTTACCACCTGCCTCAAGCGTGTGGTCTAAGACGGAGATCCTCTCGGGGAACAGCTGGTTAATATCGAAGGGAAACTCCATCGTCTATCCTAATAAACTCCACCGCGTTAATAACCGACACAAAACGTTGCTCTTCTTCTATGAAAGCGTCATCCTCCTCTTCTTCTTCGAAATAATCAGCTGGTGCAAACTCAAATGCGCGTCATCGCCACCTACTGGTCAGGAGGACTCTCGTCACGCTGCTCCTAACGATAACTTTATTTAAACAACTGGACTCACAAAGTTTTATCCCGGCGCGCGGCTGCAAACTAAGTTGGCACAATACAATAGGGTAACACACGCACACACACACACGCACTACCCGCCCTCCCCAAACAAGCACACACATCTGGATGTCTCAATCAAGTTGTGTTTATTTCTATACCTCATCAAAATCACCCTAGATGAGCCAAGTGCTGCCCAGGAACCAACCCTCGGCTTACAAACGCAAGTCAATTACAGAGCAAGGAAAAGCTCGAACCATTTCAAAACATGTAAATCAACATAAGAGAAACATTAAAATAAAATATTTCCACAGGTCGGGAGCAGCCGCAGCAGAAGCTCTGGCAGCACCACTTCTGCCTGGAGCAGGAAGGTGCTACAACTCTGACAGGTTCTCAGTCACAGGTGAATGGAAGCCTGGAGAGATGTGGTGTGGTCCCACTTTCTCTTCCCAGTGAGGAGTCGTGCATTGTGAAGCTGCTGGAGACGATGGAGCCGGGTGGTTCTACTGTTCTTCAGAGCACATCTATTCAGAACCATGGGTTCTTATTACATCGTCAGATTCACGACATCCACATCACTTATTCCAACAAGTTAAATTGAAACCAGTACAAACAATTTTATTATATTCTCGCGTTGCAACACAGAAGCGTGTGAAAGTCTGAAGCGGCGGTCCTCGGCTCCTCCAGTCCTCAGCTTACATTTGGGACTTTTGTCGTTTCCAGAATTTCTTGACTTCGCTGTGTCCCCACAGCGTCACCACCATGACCCTGTGAGCCGCGTCCTGCCACACCAGACAGCCCAAGCTCTGCAAAACATGGAACAACGGCTTTCAGAGAGCGTTCAGCAGGAACTAGAGGAGGTTCCACACCGACATGCTGAATAGAACTATGAAAAGTCTAAAATGCTGCCGACCTTGGCTCTGTCTCTCAGCACCTCAAAGTCCGTTTGGGACAGGAACTGGTTATAGAGCACTCCTGGAGACAGGGACAGGAAGAGACACAGAAAGGACGAGCACAGAGCTGATTATCGCTGGGTTCAATGATACATCTTATTAACTTCATTGCTTCCTGTCAGGATGTGCTGAGGATGAGGGGAATTATGAGGTCCAATGGCTTATTTTGATTTATTTCTGCCCTTTTCAGAATGTTCACCACTTAGTGCTGCCTTTAAGGGGACCTGCTGGGATTCTGCGGATCTGGAGCTGGTTCGAGCGGTCAGGTCATGGATGATTATTACCTGTGGTCCCAGGGGTTCAGCTTGCTGTACAAGTGAAACTACGTTACCATTTCCAGCACTGACAGTTGGGGCTGATGTTTGTGAACCTCTAAACACACTCAGCCCACCAGGAGTTGGCTGTGACTGGATGAAAAACCTGCTGCCTTACTTCCACCCAGGTGGTGGTGGGTTTCCTTGGGATTTCACTCATGCAGGGCACAAATAAAGCGGGATGGAGGCTTGCTCACCTTCTGTGAACTGCAGCCGATCTCGCTCCAGCTCCCACAGTCTGATTTGATCCGTTATTGTTGGAGGAAGAAACGGAGTCTGAATCGGAGACACGGAGAAGGGCCAAACACGTGTTATTATGCACAATATTAACCTCTTGTCATTATTACGGAACACTGATGGATCAAGGGTTAGCTCTGACCTGTCTGAGCATGACAGGATGAGCCCTCGTCCTCAGGAAGTGGATAATCTGACAGGAAAAAGACCATTACTACCTTCAGGGGGACGGATGGTAGCGATGCACAGACGCGCTCCATTTAAAAAGGTTGCATTTACACTCATGACATACACTCAAAACATCCTTGTATGTGACCCAGGACTGTACCTGCTGAGCAGTGATACCGTTGGCTATGGCCTGTTGTACTGACTCCCTGGTCACCTGGGCAACCACCACATTTGGGAAGCGATACAACATTTCACTGAACAAAGCAACCAAAGCAATCTGAAGTTCTGAATCTGTGGAAAACAGACACCCAAAACACAATTAATACACAATCATCCATCCATTGATGTGTACATACCAGTATATGTATATGTGTGCTTTTATTGTTAGATATATAAATGTGTGTGTGTGTTTGTACACATACACACACATATATCCCTACTAATCTCTCTAATATCTCTCTGATCATGGCTAGCTTGTCTGCAATAACATTTTGTGATGATCTGAAATGTTTCAGTGTGGTAAATGAGTTCCAACCCTGTCAAGAAGGGGTCAAATGCATCCGGTCAGCAGTCAAGATGAAACACGCAGCAGATATTAGAAGAGCGAGTGTCACATTTAAACCTACTGGTGTAAGCGTAGATGCGGTAGTTTGTTTCTACCACGATGAAGCCAGAGTCACCAGAACCAGGAGTTGAGGCCAAGCTGGCTGTGGGGGTGTGCAGGGAGCTGCTGGAGTCGCCTGTGGCTAGTGTGATGGCCAGTCTGGTGGGATAGTAGCGCCGAGACTTCCTCTGATGGGAAATATTACAATGTCTAACACGAAGATGCAATATCAACGGCATATAAAGATTTACTCATCCATGACGGTGATAAAGCTTTGCTGCTGATCTACTCATGAACTCACACCTTTACTTATCCACTCACTGGGGTAGCTACTCTATGACCCCGTTCAAGACAAAGCTTTGATTTTTGTGTGTTGGTTCCACTAAAGTTGACCGGGCAATAGCTCACCTTTCTCTGAAAGACAAGTCCAAACTCCCGTAAGTGCTGCAGGAAGGTCAGCAATGAGTCGCTCATGCCCTCCACTGAATAATCCTGAAAGAGCAGAGGCCAAAACCTTCTCATTCTGCTTCTAGCATAGAGGAAACTAGCAAATGTGCACTTACTCTCCCAAGAGTAGAGAAACTAAGCTGGAACAGGAATGACAGGATCTCCACTAGATCCATTCCTCTAGACTGCAAGACAAGACAAGAAGATGGAGATCCCTATTTGAAAAGAGCAACAGGAGCCAGGGAGGATCTCTGAGAGCAAACCCAGAGCAAACTCCAGCTTTGAGCCCAAGTTCAAAACAGTGCATTTACACGGCCCGAGTATCCCGGTTTGATCGATCATATCCTGATTTCAGGACATGCTGGATTCACAAACATGGTTATTAAGCTACCTGGAGAATTCTGAAAATTTGTGTCTGACAGCTGCGACTGTCAGCAAACAGGACATTGGAGCGATTTCTTCCTATAAGAAACAGGTTAAACCTGATTCCATGTTTGACGGTACCGGAATGCTGAGCCAAGTCGGTGCTAAACGGGCTGTTTTCCTATCACAGTCGTTTCTGCCGCCTTCTGTTGCTACTGGTGACCTGCTACAACTGGATGCTAATGTTTAAAAGAGCCCAACAGTGGTCTGATTCTGACAGAAACTGGAATTATCCTGCAAACAGGGAACTGATGAGCAGGTTTGATCAATATCTCAAATATGATCGTTACCACGGAAACGCCCTGCTAGATGAAACATCCAGAACGAGATGATAAGAGTTGTCACTGCTGTACTTAAAAGCCGATGTTTGCTTGCGGTGTTATTGTATCAGAATGATTGACAATCAGTGAAGCATTGGAACGTCTCAGTTCAGTGAGGCGCTCAGACTCCAGGGAACGGTAAAACAGCTAAAACAGCTTCCTGAGCCATCCCTCAGGGGGCTTCTTTTAGCTTTTATTACCTTCTCCTGATGAAGTGGTAACCCGGTAACCTAAAGCTGTGCTGCTCCGCTCACATACCTGAGCAGTTTTCAGGTACTGGAGGGTGAAGTACCAGAGCTGGGAGGCCGTGTCCAACAGGAGGAACTGGAAACCAGCTGAGGTGATGTAAGGTGGCTCCCCGGCTTCACTACAACACAAGAGCACAGAGCACTGCGGCACACGCGAAGAGCCTGGACCAAACACATGCACGCGCGCAGATTTCCAAAGGGTTTGGTTTGTTAAATCTGTCACACAGACATCTGTGGGACAGGTTACTGGACTTCTGTGTGGATGTCTGGATGCTCTACTGAGCAGAACATACAGAGCAGATCTGACCTTCTACAGCCAGATGTAAGTCATGAAACAAAACTGACTGTTTACTGACTGTTATCATTTCAATTCAGCCCTCCTGCTGCTCTATTTTTACTGCTACCTAATTATTATTTACCTGCCTAATATCTAGTTGTATCCATTTCCCTCTTTTATGTCCGCAACTATTGTGGTGAAATGTCTTTTGACCACTGAAATCAGCCCCATGAGATCTTACAGAAGCAGTTTAATGTTGCAGGTTCAGCAACAGATCAAACATCTTTCCTGCACAACAAAGACAATAATATTTGTACCTTTTCATGAGGCCTGCGTGAACCAGCAGCTGCGCCAGGTCTTGACTGACGGCAGCGCAGGGTGAACCCACCATGAAATGCAGGATGACCTCCCAGCGCTCTGTGGCGTAACGGTCCAGGCTGCCGATGTCCCGGGCGTGGCGATCTGGACCCAGAGTGCCTCCTTCGTCGGCCCATGCTCTGCCCCTGTCATCAACACAGATGCCAACACAGCGTCGGCTCTCTGAGCAGCATTTCCATCTCAGAACTCTACTGCTGGCCTGAAATCGGACCAGTCTGACTACATCTGGATCCAAATGCACAACTGGTAAATAATGGGAGGAATTGCTTCTAAACTAAGAAAATGGTGGAAGAGTTACCCTCCAAGCAAGGCAATCTTTAGGTTATCTTTAAAGACTGGATTCAAAATGTATCCTTGTAGACCTCCTTGCAGATGCTGACTGTGCCAAAGGCGAAGTCCTGCCAGCACCGACACACATTCATCGTGATCCCTGCAAGACACAACCAAAGGTGGAACAGGATTTGGAAAAATTCCTATTCAGCCAAGTCAGGAGGGTTAGGGTTAGAAAATAAAGAAAATAATTTGCTTTATTGAAAGTTCTCTCTCTGAGGCATTTCCCTCACTTTTATTAGGTTAATACTGAATGTGTTATAACCCTAAACGATGCCTCTCTGTGCATAATGAGTAGAAAGAAACTGTTTTATGACACCTTGAACACACATAGCAGATGACGCTAACACTGATGTGGTTCTGTCTCATGTGATACAAGTGCAGAGCTTCTACTACTACAACTACTAAGATTTTTGTTATTATCGTTATTAGTGTTATTATTATTCATATTATTACTATAACAGTAGTGATAACTATTATTTTATCTGGTGTATTTCTTTTGGAATGTTGTCATCAGGAAAGCCCTGCCTGATAAAAGCTACAGTCTGCTAAAGCTTAAAATAACAGATTTGATTTTTAAAAGGATAATATTTGTGAGCATTGTCTGAACTTGCAAATAACATAATAAAAGGGCAAATAAACTACATAATTACCAACTACCATTACGTATTTATAGCAGGATAAACAGAATTAGCTTCTATCAAAAACAATGACTGAACATCTTTCAAATCTTTCAATTTTATGCTGATATCAATTGTCTCCATTTTCCACATGAATGATAACTCACTTCTGATTGTCTTTGTTGACCCATAATGACACGGCTGCCTGGGGGAGCGGCTGGTCGAGGAACAGCATTCGCATCACAAAGTTCTTTGCCAGAGACGGCAGTTCTCTGCAGAGAATTAAAGATGTCAGAAACGGCTTAACATTGACAAAAGCTCTCACCACACGACTGCATGCATGTGCCTTGGCCTTGATACCTGTAAACAGCCAGACATGTTGCTGGATGGTTGTAGAGTCTGTCCAAAATGTCAGGACTCAACTCTTTGAGGTATTGATGCAGATTCTTGCACTGCAGTTGAACATGCAGCTTCATTACCAACCCTAAAAATGACCAGGTTAGGGTGCATTTTCAGAACAAAATTCAGATTTACTCAGATGTACAGGGTAAACATTCCAGGGTACCTTGGGAACTACAGTGAGAGCTGTTGGGTTATGGGGCTGGGCCTGGATTCATCTGATTAGCAGGACCTGGGATGGGCTGTGGGTCAGAGCACATTAACAAACATGAATCCATTAGGTTTTAAAGGGATTTATCCACACCTCTGAGGTTGGGCAATAGCCGTGCAGTTAAGGTTGAGGGTAGTCAGTAGATACCAGCTGAACAATATAAAGACACACAAGGTTATTCTATACATCATGTGGTTTCAAGATCACACCTTGGTCTTGATCCTTAGAAGATCAACGATCCCTTCTTCATCATCACTGCTCTCTAAAATTTTAATCTTATTTCTTGTCATATTTCCCTTTAAACTTTACCCTCTCCCCCCACGCCTGTTTGTTCCACTGGAACTAGCACTTTTAGCTTTTCTATCAAAACCTACTGAACAGCAAACAGTAAATCAATATAGTCATTTGGCAACTCGTAAATAGCCGTTTAAACAAGAGACTGTAGAGAAATGTGACACCTGTTCTTTCTATCAAACACAAATAAGACTTTAGCAGCAACATTTACATTGTGTAGTTTATCAAAACACTACCAGCCAACGCCGCGTGCGGGGGACCAAACGTATATATTTAGTTGTTGGGTTGGGATGTGCTAAATAATACTACGAACAGGTGTATTTAAAAAAAATCATGATTTACCGTAAAAAACGAAAAACATTTTCAAATTTTGAGCCTCAATTTTACATATGATAAACTGCTTGTACAAGTTTATCACCGGCGCATCCTTTTCTTTGGCAGCTATGTCATGTGACCCACGATCCGCTCTCTGATTGGTCCTGTTCTTCTTCACTTCTTCATGCAAAGTCTTCAGAAAACAGTGACGGGAACCATCACCACCTGCTGGCCATTAATATGTACTGAGTAATTTTGGCTGACGTTCTGGATTCTGGTGGAAAGAGGACTTTTGGTCTTCCAAAGATCAGAGCACACTTTTGATTGTAATTTTATTTGTTACGTTTTGCAGAATGTTTTATCTATCAGACTTTATGAAGATGTTTTTTTCCAAATAGAAGAAAAAAGTGATCTTTTAGTTTTGGACTAAAAAATTCCTTCAATCAAAAGGAAGTCCAGCAGCCTATAATGTAAATGTTTGAATAATTGTCCACCCTGAATGTGAAATATACATATTTTTTTAAACTGCTTCAGCTGTAGCTCTGATCTGGATTACTATATTGTTTTAGGTCACTGTGGCCTCGTAGTTTAGAGTCACGATGGCTCTGTTTTTTTTGAAGAATGAGATATTTTTGTTCAATTCACTGGTAGAACCTTGACACTAAATCCACCAATCTCCATTAAAGATATGAGAAGAAGACATCGCGTTCTTGGGTGACCACTGAGCTTGATTAACTGTTCAGTTGTGTGTGTAGGTTCGTGAGTAATCGTTGCTCTAAATTCTTGTTAAAATCACTACTAAACAATGTTAAACTCATAGATCATTGATGACTCGTAGTGCGGTCACTCCATTTTATTAAATTACAAGGCTGAAGCAGATATAGACGTACAGCTGGAAGTGCTTGAGCTCTTGGTAGAGTCCACGGCCTTCACCATCATGTGACCTTTCTGAAATAAAGAACAATACAAGTTACATCTCCTCAGCCTTTTTTCACAACACTTCAAACCCAAACAAGGAAGCCAGAGAAGGAAAGAAACAGATTAAAAAGAAACAGCCCACATTCAGCACCTTTCATAACCTGCTTGAACTTATTTCTTTGTCCCTTTCAGGGTCACACGGAAGGTGCACATACGGGCGAAGGCAGGGCCTTGTGGGAGCATTTGTGGGTTTGGTACCTCGCTCAAGGGCACCATTCCCCATCACCAGAACACCTTTCACGTTTTGTCCTCACCGGGGCTTGAACCGAGATCCCGCCCCTTCTCAGTCCAGTCCCAGACAGACTGAGCTACCCCCGGCCCAGGCATCAACGTGGCCCCCAGTAGCACCACAGCGAACCCTTGTGTTTGGTTCCATCTGTCTTTGGACACCCATTCAGCACCTTTTGAGCTCCACCAGAAACGGTCCTCAGAGCCCCTACATCTGCTCGGATGCTGACGAGAACCAGGAAGAGAGATCTCATTAGTCCAGTGGCTTCTCTATTTTGGTTCCCTATTGGCCCTTCACCCTTCTCATCTAAATCAACTCTTAATTCCTCATTTGTTCTGGCATCTATTGCACCTCTGTCCATCCCAGTGTACATAAAGGTGACCGAGAACTGAGCTGAGGTGGAGGTCGGTCCTGTGTGTCTGTGCTTGTCACATCCGGAAGCAGCAGCTGGGATGGAATCCTGATGTGCTCTCCTCTGTCATTGTTGCGTTTCCAACAACAACTCCTCACTATAAACCAGTCCAACACCGTGATGTTACTGGTTTCCTTCTGTTTGTGATAGGATCAAACACAGTTGTGTCTGTCAGTATCCGAGCTGAGCTTCGGGAAATGGGCAGAGAAGCAGGTCTGACAGCGGATCTCCAGCCCCGACACGCAGCAGCTGTTGCGCAAAAAGAGCGTGTGGAGGCGGAACAGCTTTCCCGCATTCCTGTGGCAGCTCCAGCCCTCCAGCTCTGGCCCAGTTTGAATACCAGCAGCTCCATTGGTCCTGGCGCCGTGACGTTTCTCCGTCTTCGGCTTCTCTTCCCAGATCTGTTCTCCTGAGCTGAAGGCTGGCTGACAGGGAGGATCCCGGAAGGCTGGCATTTTCTGAGCAGGGCCACAGAGGCGACATCCGCAAGTCTAGCAGAGACCCGCAAAAATGACGCAGGTAAGAAACCATCCCTAATCCGCTGCTAAAAGAAGAAGAAGAAGCCCGCAGCTGAGAGTCCAGCTCGACTTGCTCAATCTGCTGTGGCTTTTTGGAACTTTGAAGCACTCAGATTTCTCCAGGGTTCAAGAACTTCAGAGCAGTTTTTCTTCTCCTCAAATCCGGATCTGTCTGTCTGTCTGTCTGTCTGTCTATCTATCTATCTATCTATCTATCTATCTATCTATCTATCTATCTATCTATCTATCTATCTATCTATCATTGTGCTCATTTTCTTGTTCTCCAGCTGACTTGTGAAGTCTCATCTTTCTTTCTTTCTTTCTTTCTTTCTTCTTTCTCTTTCTTTCTTTCTTTCTTTCTTTCTTTTCTTTCTTTCTTTCTTTCTTTCTTTCTTTCTTTCTTTCTTTCTTTCTTTCTTTCTTTCTTTCTTTCTTTCTTTCATGAAAAAAGAGCTGAGGTGGTTTTTTCGGACAGTTATGCAGCCACTTAGGAGAATGTTGTTGGACTCGTTCTGCTCACAGACGATACTTGTGAGGCATTTGTGTCACCTCGGTGTTTCTTTCTTCATTACATGTATTTACATGTGCACACACACGCACACACATATATATGTGTATATATGTAGAGAGAGAGAGAGAGGACACGTTCCTGTGGATTTAGACTGGTTGCGTGAGTTTCAAAGACAACCGGAAGTTGCTCCTGTGTGAGATCAGGGCGTGGATGCCCACGAGGATCCTCTGCAAAGGTTTGGAGAGTTGTCCTGTCCACGTGGACACAAGAAGACAATTTTGTCTTCAGGACTGGGACAGCACATGGGTATTTGGGGGGTTCTATGTGCTCAGGGCCTTTTAAAGAAACATGGTTGGGCTGTTCTCTGCTCAGAACATTGAAGGATTTCACTGATGAACCAGACTTAAATCCCTGGAACAGATCAAAATCAATCCTGATCTCTAAGACTGAGAGAAAAAGTTTACTGAATTTTCTTAAGAAGATGAAGAAAGAATAAGTTGTCATGACTGGAGCTTATGTGCACGTCAGCATAGAATCAAGCCATTTCAGATCGCCACGAAAGACGCACGAGCAAGTGTGACATGATCATCTTGTGTCCTTTCCTCTCTAGAATTCCACCCTGGAAAATGCCATCAGCACACTGGTCAACCAGTTCCACTCAGCTTCAGCCGACAATGGTGCCACGCTGAAGAAGGATGAGTTCAGAAGTCTTCTGTCTTCTCAGTTGCCTAATCTGGCCAAGGTAATGGACCTGGTAACCTGGAAATGTCCTGGAATAGAAGCCCCACCCAATTCTTTTATCGGCCTGCCTTTGTGTTATTCATAGTTAAAGTGTGGGATAGTTGTGTTGTAACTACACTGGATTGTTCTGGAAAAGAGACTTTAATCTCAACCAGAGTCTGACTGCTTAACTGAAGGACCCAGACGAAGGCGATTACAACCCAACTGCTGTAAAGGGTCAATAAAAACATCGTTCTGGAATCTCATAAATTCATACTTTCTTCTCAAGTCAACACGAACGGCGTATCAGATGTGAGCACAGAGTTATGTTAGCATTCGTGGACGATATCAGCTAATTTAGAATTTGGTGTGTAGCAATAAATAAGTACGAACCACTTGGAGACGAACTGGAGAAAAGAAGCTGAGAAATCTGCCACAAACTGCCTTTCAGAAAAAGGCTCATCGATGTGATGCTGCAAACTCAACTTTATCACCATCTCCAGGGTAGAATACCAGCAGGGAGGAGGCCAAAGGTCAAACCTAGAAGCTCGTGCTTCTGTGGTGGGGGGGGGGGGGTGTTCCCTGTATGGAACAGGAACACGATTCATCTCTCCCCTTATCAGTGCCCGCTTCATCAGCTCTTCATGACGAAAATCACAACTGTTGTGGAGAACATCAATACATATCAAGGAATATTTGTTTGTAGTTCTTTTTTATGACAGAGAATTGTGTCTTTGTGTTGTCAGGGGTTTGGAACAGACCAAGGCTTCGGTGAAATCCTGCGCAATATGGGTGTCGGTGATGGTGAGGGCATTTCTTTCAAGCATTTCTGGAATTTAATCCAGTCCTTGGCCTCCAAACAGTACGGCACTTTGAGCAGCCAGATGGGTTCATCATGCAACTGCATTCTCCTGTGAAGAGAAAGAAATGGAAGAGACGCATATCTTTGTCCTCCTGAAGGCTTACGACATGCAGATAGTGCAACTTTTTTACCATTAACCTTTGAAATGATAAAACCACTGACAGGTTTGCTCTTCTTGCTCATCGCACTTGATCTTCTTAAGTTGATCCCTAAATTTAACACCATCACATTGTCTCAGATCACATCTTTCCAATCTTGGGGGGGGGGTACTAATTTTGGCTCTTATATATATATATATATATATTATAATTTACATCCACAATATTGCATCACGTTTTGCATAGCTTTTCAAATCAAAAATAAAATGTCTAATTCGACAAGAGAAATACACTTTTTCTGTTTGATGCCATTTTGAGTTCCTGTTGGCTAAAAAAACAGCAGAAATGACGACATGTCGTTTGTATTTTGCCCATTATTTTGACAGTAGTAATGCTTGTCGCTGTCACACATGTTTTTTGTGTGTTTGTGTTTTATATTGAACTGTACTCCTACTCTGGCACCTTTAAAAGCACGTAATAAAGAAGAATCACCTGGATTTCACATGTTTCTTTTTCTAAATTTAACTGAGAAAATGATGACGAAGACAATGAGCAGTGGTGGGGGAGGCTACAGGCTTCTGGACATCAGCAACCCTCTCCATTATCCTGGAGCCGATGGGACGCAGGAGCTGATGTATGATCACAGCTTGTGAACAGCTTGTTGAGGCAATGATGGAAATATTACAGTCGGTCCGGTTCAAACAAACATCTGGGTCTTCTGCAGCTTCATTGGTCCACTTCCCTTTTTTAAGTTCACACCACAGGTAAAGAATTTCTGTCTGTATGGAGAAAATCAGGTGCAGCACAGCTGACCGCTGGCTCCCAGAGGCCACAATGGAGGGGTACAGGGACCCGTTTGGAAGACCGAAGGACACACTGTGACTCCTGCACAATACAGGAATATTTTTAGACTGAAGTAGGGAAATTCATGTGTTTTCAGCTGACCAGGAGGCTTCATAGGAGGAGGTGCTGCCTTCACGGTCACATAAAACACCAGCCATCTTTCAATTCATGTCCATTCATCTTTATTTATTGTCAATTTACTGTTACAGTCAATATTTTCTCCAGCTGCTCTACAGGATCCCAGGTCTGACCCCCAATAAGCAACAGTGGCAGGAAAACCTCCCCTTTAACAGGAAGAAACCTTGAGCTGGACCAGGCTCATGTGGGGGGACCCTCCTGCTGATGGATAGCTGGGTAGAGGGGGAGGACAGGTAGAGGAGAGAATAGGCATAGGGTCGGTGGGGTCAGAGGTCAGCAGGTCAGAGTACGGCTATGAAGGTGGCGATAGCTCTTTCACAGCCACATCATCAAAAGGAACAGAAACGACAAAAGAAAAACATTCCATATTCCATAAAACAGTGAGCCCATGATGGAAAAGAACTATAGAAAGAACTGCTACAGGTAGGTGTCTAGTTGGCATTTGATTGATTCCCACATTGATTCATCAGTGCTAATCGGAACATTTCTTTTTCTCAATGTATTTTATTTGTGCATTATTTCTTTAGGGAGCCTCTTGAGATCAAATCTCTTTTCGGAGGGAGGTCTAGGTGAGATAACAGCCCATAATATAAATAAGAGAGGAAGAACAGAGCATAACAAGACAGAGAGACAAACCTGAGAAAAGAGAAAATGACAATTCAAGAGAATAGACCCGACAGAGCCGCCATCTAGCGGCGAGAAGGCATATAGCAGATATACGTTTAGCCAGGTGTTACATGAAGTCCAAACTCGATAAAAAAGAGTAATAAAAAATCATTTCAATCTTAATAAAGATTCATCTTTAAGTGTCATATCTGGGGGAACAACATGGCAGTGAAAGAGGTGTCCAACTCTGTAGGAGTCTTTCATCCGATGGAAAAAACGAGATAAGAAAGAAGGTCCAAGATTTCCTCTTCTGAGTAGAGTTCATATTATCAGTGCTTCGTTTCTTATAATTCAGACAGTAATCGAACCGTGTGGAGGGAGCAGTAGGTCCCTAAATCAAGGCAAGATGTTTTGGATCTATGATAATGACGATGATGATGAGGATGAGGATGATGATGATGATGATGCGCCTCCTGTCCCGTCCGCAGTGGGCGGAGGTTCGGGAAAGTCACCGCTGCAGTGCTGCAGACCTGCAGCGAACCTGCCGCAGTCTCCACTCTGACCGAACATCGAGCTCAACCGGGCCGGACCGACTGCAGGTAGGTCCCGATGTTCTCTGCTTTTCCTCAGAACAGCACAGGCACAGAATGTGGACGCGCATGCAAATCGACTATTATCGATCTATGGGACAAACTCACCATCGGAATTCTGCAAAATGTATTGTTTTATTGATGATTGAGTAATAGCTGCTGACTTAACCAGACAGGACATTTGGGAATGCGGAGTCGAAGAAGTGCGCGAACAACATATGGAAATATAAAACAAATTAAAGATGTAAAATAGATGAATAGTACCATAAATATTGACCCTAAAGATGTTAAATCTCAGATCTCATTAAATAAAACATAAACCTTCCCTCCTGTGACTCAGGAATTCTTGATGCACACACACACACACACACACACACACACACACACACACACACACATGTTGTGGCAATTTTCTCCTGGACAGTTTATTTTCTTCGTTTACACGTGCAAACGTGCCTGTGTCCTTAGGATGGCTGCCGAAGACAAAGACCTCACGGAGCCTGCAGCCAGGAACCTCTCCCCTGGCCAGCTGCAGTCTCTCTTCAAAATGGAGCCCAAAACTCTGGGGGTGAGCCAAGAACAGATGAGTCAGCAGTCAGGGGCCCGCCTGCTTCCAGCATTCACACAGCCAGCATCATCTCCCGGTTCAGGAGAAGAACGTCAAAGTGAGATGATGCAGCAGTCCAAATGGGACTCGGCACTTCAATTGAAGCTCCTCCCTCAGATTCAATATTAACGACAACTTCAGATGTACATTCAATCAATATACATTAGTATCCATAAATAGGGCAGGCGTGTGTAACTGTTGTCCTTAGCATGTAGGCCTAAAACTGATGATGCTGTTAGCTTCTCCAGGGAGGATGGAGCATGGCCTCTGGTGACCTTGTAGGTCAAGAGAAGTAGTTTACATCTATTCTGGATTAAATGGGCAGCCAATAAGGAGCAACCGGCACAGGAGTCATGTGATTAATTCCTGCCTGCAATTACAGAAGTTGTCAAACCAAAAACTTGTTTGGTTGACACTTGTAGTCACTTCTGCCATCTTTTGAGTTCTTCTTGTGCTTTTATTTATTAGAGTTTTGATCCTTACTACTTGTTCCTAGTGTGCACTGGTAAAGTCCATGATGGAGACCTCTCATCTTCTGTTGCAGCCTGTTGTGGCTGTTTTACTGAATGTGTTGTATTGCGACAGTCAGGCTCATTTCTAGTGGTTCCTGGTAGAGAAATTTCGGGTGCAAGTCAGAATATGTGTGGACATGAGCAGCTTGGTGGAGGTCTGAGCCCTGCCAGTGGTTTTCTGACTAGTTTCTTTTGTCTGCTGCTGTTCTGGGGCTGAGTCTTGTGACTATATACTATATACCATATACTCAAGGTGGGAGGGCTCCTGGATAATGTGGTTTGCTAACCTACATGTTAAATATACTGAAGAAAGAGTTCTGAGAGGTAGTCCTATGAACCAATTTTATCTTAACTTTATCTTCTTTTTCTTTCAGGCAATCCAAATCATCATTGCTGCTTTGATTCTCTGTCTCAGTGCCTCTGTCCTCCAGATCCACGAGGTCCACTTTACAGGAGATGTGGCCCTTTTCCTCGTCGTTGTCATACAGGTCAATTAAACAGGAATAATACATACACAGTAATAATCGTATTGAAATGATATAACTAAAATGTAATATAACCCCCCCCCAGGTGACTTTATCTGGTTCAGTGCTGGTCCACTGTGGAAGAAAACCTTCTCTGTTTTGGGTGAGTTAACCTCACATATCCCTGTCTTGTCTAGCAGATCTCATGTCCGCTGTTATTGTAAGGGTTAGATGACAAACAATGCTATTCATTAGTTTTGAAAAATGTGCATAACCAAGAGATTAGCAGTTTCTAAAGGGGCGTGGAGTTTGGCCAAGGCTATGAAATGAGTAGCCTTTGTAAATCAGCCCACAACCACCTTCCCCTTAGACACAGAAACACACGCGGAAACCCTTCGTTTTTACCAAAAATAAAGCTCTGTGTCTCTGTCCTTCCTTGCTTAAATGGCTTCCTGCTTTCTTACAATTGTGCACAACAGGTCAAATGTATGCTGGTGCTGCACCTCATCAGTGCTGCATTTGCCACTGCTGCCCTGGGTCTGATGTCCAAACACCTCCCCTATCGCCAGGATTCGTACCACTGTGAACATTGCCGCAGGCTGGAGCTGCACGCAGTGGTATTTTGGTTTGAATTCACATGGCTAATATCTGAAGTGTGCTTATTGGATTATATTTTAACAAGATGAATTGGTTAATTATTCAAAAATGAATCTTTACAACCAAATGTTTGTGGTAAAAGTGACATTTGGTTTCCTTTTTAAACGCAAGTCTTGTCTGGTGCAAGACTGAAACAATGTTTTTGCAAGACAGAAAGACTGTGGTTATGATGATTATAGTTGCACTGAATCCCAAAACTCCCTCTTGCCACTGTGCAGAGTTGATCATTTCTATACTTTCATATGTATATTTTGTCATTTTAGGTGTTACTGGTTGTAGCGTAACCTGATAGCCATATAAATACCACCCTGTCTGGTTACATATGCTTACGGTCGTTGTACAATCATCAAAATAACCTTATAAAAAGGCATTCAAATCTCAATTAGTAAAGGACACCTTCCAAATAATGGACACACCAAAGAAGTTTGCATTTTCATTATTTAATCTATTGACTTAAAACAAGCAAAAAGAAAATGACTGCTCAAAAGTATGTGAACCCTTCATTTTGTAGCTCGCAGCTCCTCCTTTTCCAACAATTGATTTAAACGTCCTCTGTAACCACTAATTTGTCTGCTACGCCTGATTATGGGCATTCCTGCCCACTCCTGCTTGCAGAACTCAGCCAGTTGAGAGCATTTGCAGGAACATCTGACATGTACCAGCCTCTTCAGGTCTGTCCACATTCGTTCAGGTCTGGACTTGGACTGTGCCAGCCCAGAGTACGACTCCTCTTTCTCTGAAGCCGTTGTAGTGGTCATATTGCCCAGACGGATGGGCTGTTACTACCCTCATCTCCTCAGATATCTCGATTCCTCTGGGCATTGCTAATCTAAGGAAGAGCTGGTCTGGTTGTGGTTGGCTCCAACACTTTTTAATTGGTGCAGGCTGAATCCTTTCCCAGGGAGGTCACATTGGTCCCAGTATAGGACTAAGGAAGCGTCCAACTTTGTTTCACCTAAGTCTATTAACTGCCCAGTTTAACCAGAGGAGCTGGGGGTTCTTTAACAAACATTGAATCATTTCACGAACCTTTTCAGGTACAAGCACATGCAGCTACTTTACGTCCATCTCATATTTCAGACGAGTAAACCTCAAAAAGGTTCACATACTTTCAAGCAGTTGACGCAACACTGTGATTTATGAGAAATGAGAGTCCTTTCTTTTGTTTTTACTATCCACTGCAGCAACATTGTTTCAGGAAATGCACCGGGCTGATCGAGCAAAAGTGTAAAGTAAGTGATGTGTATGTGAAGTAATGTGCCTGTTTACTGCTGCTCGTCTTCACTTCAGTTATTTCTTAGGATGAAATTTGGTTTTTATGACATTTCACCCTGTGCTTTGTGTGCACTTTTCCCACCAGCTGTTGATCGATGGGATTCTGGGCACTTTAGTGATTTTTCTGGTTCTGGAGCTGCTGATCTGTATCACGGCCATGTTGTTTGGACTCAGCGTCTTAGCTGCTGGTGGAAACCAGGTGAGCAATTCTTCAACCAGTTAGTGGCAGAAATGGGCAGGTGGGGCCTGACGCCAGTCCTATAACCCCCACTTTTTGTATTTTTGTGAGCATTATAATACTGACCAATTATCAAATAGTATACTGTAATTGTCAAATATTTAAAAGGAAAATGTACCATGGATTAGGTGTGAACCCAAAAATACACCCACAGATGACCAGAGACTGATGCCTGCTCACAGCTAATCACACCCGGCTGGACCGCCATGGTCCTCATTTCATGCTGTTTGGGTTTTTGTACACTAAAAAAAAAGCCAGATCCCACTCCCAGAGCTCGAAAAGTCTCATTAGCCACCAGTCAAACTATCACTAGACTAGTTTGGACCCCAGTGAAGTAGGAAATGAAGAAATTGGAGAGATTTTTAAAAATGAACATATGGAAATTACACAGCTGTAACTGAGACACCCAGTCTTGTATTGTTAAAAAAATATTTTTATTGCTCTATTTAATGATATCTGAAGCCTGTGTTTCCAGGCCATAGTAACAGGAGCCGCAGGCATAATCAACATATGGCGGGATCAAAACACCTGCCAGGGTCAGAATGGTTTTTCCTCCTGGAATATTGATACTCTGAAGCCTGGCCAACCCCTGACGTGTGGTGGTCTAATACACAGCTCGTATAACTGACTGAGTCTCTTTTAGGTTATTTTAATAGTAACATTTTACAGGAAACACTTCTGGTAATATTACAGGAGAAATGGTCAAAGAATGTGGATGGTTCCATTGACCTGGTCTCTAAGACAACATTATAGCCAAATGATGTGTGTGTGTGTGTGTGTGTGTGTGTGTGTGTGTGCGCGCGTGTGTGTGTGTGTGTGTGTGTGTGTGGTGTGTGTGTGTGTGCGTGTGTGTGTGTGTGTGTGTGTGTGTGTGTGTGTGTTTTCCTGCAGGCTTCCAGTCAGAGCCCAGCCTACCCACAGACTCGCCCCCCACCTGTTCCTGCCGTGCCGACAGTCCAAACTGCTCCCAGACCAGCTCAGGTGGGCCTGTAGCGAACTCAGTGATGTAGTTAAGAATGTTTTTGGCCTTTGGTGACATGATGTGGACTCTGAAAGATTGTTCCCCGGCCATACGTCCATAAATGTGGCCACACATTTTAAAAGTTATTTGGGGGCCGAGGGATCTTCCAGTTTCTTTCTATTTTTGTGTGTTTCAGATATCGCGCAGTTATTGTCAGAGCTGTGCGTGCGGTTTGTTCACGTGGTGTCTTTTCACGCCGTATCGGATGGACGTTGTGTTTTTCTTTCTTTTCCTTTTTCTTCTGCTCATTTCGTTCGGCTTGTTGTTTTCCTTGTTTGTGGCCCATTCGGGATACTGGCAGTAACCTGCCTGTTATGATGCTGCTCTGGTGGTGAGGAGTTCTGAACAGCTGAAGCTTTGTGAGCTGTTCTGATGTCCGGAGGAGGCGCTGGTCTGTGTATGTGTGTGTGTGTGTGTGTGGGGGGGGGGGGGGGTGGGTCCTGTATACTGTAATCTCTGTGGTGAATGTTTATCTCCAGGAATGGTATGGTCCAGTTAACGCCATCCTCGTGCGATGTCCATCACGATTTCAGCCCGATAGGTAGTTGTGGAGCAGCTAGAAGATGTAGTTAGTGGGGTTATTTACCAGTTACTGGTCAGTATTAATACTGCTGTCTGTATTAGAGGACCAATAGTGGTGATTATTGCCTGGAATTGTGATTATTGCCTGTCTCTGTCCCCTGGACAGAACTTCTCCCCCTGGTCTCACAGCTGTGAGGCTGCGCTCCATCCCATGTGTGCACATTTAATGTTTGCTTCCTGTCAGAACCAGCATTCTGATCCGTTCTTTTCCCAGTTGCTCAAGTGGACTGGACCCTTCTGCCTATGTCTCTCAGTGTTTGGAGGGTTTTTCTGTCAAGTATCATTTTAGAAAAATGTATTTTTCTAAACGTTGAGCTAAAGAGGACCTCGACCAGCAATATGCTGTTTAAATGTCAGTGTGCTACAAAAGCCCCTTTACTCTCTTTTGCACAGGTAGCGGTTGTTGTCACTGAACCCATGTCAGAAGTGGTAGAGGACATCTCCACCCCCCCCTCCGAACCTGTGGAAGCACCTGAAAGTGGAATCAGCCAAGCCTAAACAAAAACACAGATTTAAAAAAACCCTTCAGATCAATTCTGACTGTTGTGAACT